>NC_056744.1:1333873107-1334068107 GCF_019279795.1 Protopterus annectens | reverse complement strand
AATCATAGTTTATGTAAAATGTAATGAAATAGTCCATTTATTTTGAAGAAATGTGAGATAACAAAATAATAAAAGATGCCAGATGTGCCCATAGCTGAGCTACAGTTTAACAAGGTGAGTGCATCTGCCCGCAAGTGAGCAGTGGTTTAACAGGTGCAAAGTAAGTGCCCGTAGGTGAGCAGTGGTTTAACAGGTGCAAAATGAGTGCCCGTAGGTGAGCAGTGGTTTAACACGGCGAAACTGTGTGCCCCTAGCTGATCTGAACGTAATATATGTGCTGATAGCCAAATGAGGCGTATACCAGCTTACCCCGTTTGCGCCAACAAGCTAACCAACGGGCAACGTTGAGCAAGTCGTATCAAAACTGCCTTTACACAGACACACCCCTCAGCCTGTCTAGACAGTCATAAAAAATAAAAAGCAGTGGCCAGGTTCGAACCCAGGATACTATGCACCATTGTCAAGGTACTGAACCACTAAGGCATGACAGCAATACCTATAAATGCAGTAATAGCAAATATATAGGAATGAATACAAAGTGGAGCATGACAAAGCAGGTTTTGTGAAGTTGATACAATTCCAAAATGGCCAATCAAAGATATGTGCGGGAAAAACGGCATATATAAGCCCCATAGGCGGGAATACACAGCATAAACGATTGCGGAACTGACTTGCAGCCATAATGACAGGAGTAGGTGAGGGTAGTTGCTTTTGAGCACAGAGGTGGGGCGTTGAGGAGTCCAAATACATGGTCTGGCTCCTAGTCCACAATCATGAGGCCCAGTTCATGCAGGGCCAGGTCCTGTGGGGAGCATATAGGGCTGAGGCATGGGACCGGTTGGCTCATGATCTCACCAGTGCCACAGGGATTCCAAGGACTGGTGAGCAGGTTTGTCACCACCATGCGGACCTGAAGAGACGCAAGCAGGACCAATTGAACCTTTGGATCCAGGAGGCCCGGCAAATGCCCAACGCCCCACTAGTGAGCAAGTTACATGTACTTATGTATGTAAGAAATTAAACTAGCTGATATTATGGAGATGTGTATTCTAATATTACTTCATTTATATTACAGCTGCAGGTGTCCATTCTGCGAAACGCAGAGCCTATGGCGATAGGCTGGTGCAGTTGCGCCACCAGGCAGGTCAGTAATCCTCTCCCAGTAACTGTAAACAAATATAAAAGTATGACAATTCGCAAAAGAGTGCAGTGTAGTCACTAAGTTATAGAATATGCAAGTAACAGTGTAAGAGTGTTTGCAAGTATTGCTTGATTACAAAAGTGTGTTGCAGTCTGTAATGCAAACTGAAAAATGAAAATGTCTGAAATAAAGATGCCCCACCTGTAATATAATAGTACACAACCTGCAGCAGGCTGAAAAGTACAGCTGCAGAAGATGAGCAAATCACATATGTGAAATATACCCCTGTTGAAATACTGAAACATGACAGAAGTGAGACTGCTGGAAAGGATTGTAATAACAATAGGTAAAACATGTCAATAAAGCCTAGAAGTAAGTACCATCCTGAACAGTAAAATGAAAACAAGTGAGAGAGTGTGAGAAAGTGTTATGAATCCACCAATAAAGTAGTAATAACCCCTGAATAAAGTATACTGCAGTCAGTACAGAATGAAATGCATGTAAGAAGCAAAACCAAACAGCGAAATCTGTTCAAAGTGTTGCTGCAGCTGGAATGTATATCCCAAAATCTGGATATGTTGCTCTCAGTCTGCAATATGCAGATAGTATGATTGTCTGACATACCAAACATCCACACTTGTCTATAGCTATATAAAGCAAATGTAGAAGGATGATGTAGCTGAACAAAGCCAGATATGAATATGTATGAAGAACAATAAAATGTATATTGATGTAGCAGTAACAGTCCTATCACCAAATTGAAGTAGGTATCATATAGGAAACTGTAGTTAGAACAGTAGTGTGTATATATCTGCAGCTATTAGAAATGTACAGCATATGTATTGGTATTCGAAGGTGTTAATATTATTTTCTTCACCCCACCCTATAACCACATATAACCCATTCCACGTGAAAATGGTATGTGCAATCACAATTAACACCTCTGGACATTTGTCCTGTTGGGTCATAAATATTTGCATGTCCGTTGATGCATCTGCCCTGTTCATACATCCAAACCTGATGGCCTGTTACCATCAATCAACCCTGCATGTTGTTGGACTGCGTATTGCTGTTCAAATTATGCATGTCTTATGCTTGCTGTTCAATGGTGTGAATATCTGGGAGTTTGGTTAATGGGAATACTAATGCATGTTGTTACAACTAATTGTGAATGGTATTATATGTTACTAACCCAAACTGTCATGACATAATGCAAAACATAGGACGACAGGGAAGGCGGGTTCCAGCGGACCCACCTCTCCCACCTCAGCTGGCGAGTTCACCTGGCACTAGTGCCCAGTCTGGACCCTCCTCCGGTGGCCCTGTGCCACCTGCAGGTAGAAGTGCTGCAGGGGATGGGGCTCGACCCCCCTCTGCAAGTATGGCCAGAGGAGAACCACCACTCACCCTCCATAGCGTCCGGACTGTGGTGCGTAGGGAGATCCAGGACTCTGTTCTTGGGCCCCTACGCCAGCTTGAGGCACAGGTGGCACAACTTACGGGCATGCCTGTTGCCTGGCCTACACAGCCCCCAGCACAGCCCCATCCTGGGCAGTGAAGGAACAGTGGTAACTGCCCGTGGGTGGGGATATCAGTTCCACTGTTGCCATCTGTGGGCTCATGGGCTCTGGATATCCAAACATCCGTCCCCGTCAATTGTGTAACCCCCCCACACATGTCATACACTGCCCCTGTATACGTCTTGTTTGTCTTGTCTGTTGACCTACCCAACCTACCTCCCCAGCTATACCGACTTCCTTCACCTGACACACCACTCTCACCTGAAAAAAAAGGGCACTCTGTACCCACAAAAAATTACGCCCCATACATAGCTGCCCATTCCGCACACATGTCTGCTGGACATGGAAACTATCAATTACAATTGGCTGTACAACAAGTATTATTGTTGTCCTGACACCTCTCTCAGGGGTGGAAGGTTTCAAATGTCACACCAAATTACATACATATGCACAGCTGTTGCTAATGAAGAAATGGGCAGCTATGGGCCTTACCTACATCCCTCCTGCAAATCCCGAGCTTGTTTCCCTACTGTCTTACCCTTTTTGTGACCCATTTTTCACCACTTTCCTGTCTCCCCATTTTCATTTCTTTCAAAGAAAATAGCGTGGGTGTGCACCAGAGTAAGCACTGTTAAGCGGTTGTAAGCAGGTGTGTGCGTGTGTGCACGGAGCTGAACGCCAGTGCGCATGCGTGAGCTCCACGCAAACCAGCACTAACCCGGTTACAACTGCTTAAAAGTGCCTTAGTCACTCTGATTGACAGGTCCTGTAGTCAGTTCAAAAGCAAAATAAAATCCCACTGTCAGTCCCGAACCCAGGAAACAGTAGTCTGCATGACCTACCACTAAGCCATGACTCTTATACAAGAACATTGTGCTAAAATAAATTCATCATGTAATAGTAGGAATGAATGTAAAGGGAATATAGGATGTGTAGTACACAAAGCATGTCATTTAGAATTACTGTCAAAACTAGTGGATTTCCATAATAGTAGTGTGTGAACAGAAACAGCCATGCTAGTTGGTAGCTAGTAGGTAATAATGTCAGTTAATGTACATATATAAATGTATGTATATTTACATATATATATATATATATATATATATATATATATATATAGTTGTAGGTGTCATTGTGCATACACACTTACTACAGGGAACAGGAGAGAGGAATGGAGAAATGTGAATCTACAACACAGCCTGAATCATGAGAGAGATACTAACCTTTACACTCACAGAACAGTGTCCACAGCATACCAGCATGGTCCCCGCCCTTACAATCTGAAAAGGCAACGCCTATCTCACATACCCTTTTATAGCACTGTCCTGAAATCACAGTGAGAACTGCAATCAGTACACAACTGGCTGCATGCAATTAGCAAATGCTGGCTTACAACTGGTGCAGAGGCCATCACATGGACTTATGCAGATACCTACAAAAGCATCCTGTACTAACACTCCACACATGCAATACGTTCATTGCACTGTCTGGAGGCAGACAGAGAGTAAGAGACAGATAGAGACAGAGAGTGAGAGAAAAAAAATACACATGGTACACACACTGAGTCTAAGCTGTCAGAAGTGACAGTAGCAAGCCGTGCCAGCAGCAGCAGGAAGCAGAAGTAGTGGTAACGTAACCAGCTGCAACAAACACAGGTAATGTAAAGTAGCAGGTTAATAGTCTGCATACTGTGAACCCTCCAAATGTGTCATAGGTCTGTATCTATAGGTATGTCCATGTGATATGTTGTGTGCACGTAGTTCCACCAAAAGAGGATGACTATACATTACATGTCAGTCAGTGTTAGGCCATGATCCTGGCAGCAGTTTTCTGTTGCAGTGAGGCCCATCTGTAGGATGTGTGTGTCAGCTGGTGTAACGACTATGGCGCTTAGTTAGCAGTCATCTTGGAACTTTGTCACCCACAACCTGCATATGTTGGCTTCTACATCTGAGAAATAAATGCCAAGCAAGAGGGGTCCTAGGACAGAGGCCTGTGGGATATCACATGTGACTGGCATTGAGTCTGACATGGCTCCTACAATATCGATATTATGGATCCTGTATGTCAACCAGTGTGCAACCCATCATGTGACATATGTAGTAACATGTAAGCTAATGAGCTTGTCTATGATGCCTGAGTGGAGTACTGTGTTGAAGGCCTTAGGCAAGTCCAGGTAGGCTGTAGGGATTGCGTTGCCCTCATCAATGGCTGTAGTGACTGTTTTGAAAGGTCAACCAAGTTCAAAAGGCAGGATTAGCCCATCACAAAGGCAAACTGGCCAGGAACAAGTGTCTGCAGGTACCCAATATCGCTGTATATGTGTCCCATACTGAATAATTCCATAGCTTAGCAGACCAGGCCAGTTATGCTTATGGTGCGGTAGTTCCCAGGGTCGGTAGAGGTGCCTCCTTAGTGGTGTGGGACCACTGTTGCTGTATGCCAGTGTTCAGGTACATATCCTGTAGTATAGCCAAGGTTAAATATCAGTCTTATATGCAGTTGTATGTCCTCTTGGAGTGCATGTAGCACACATCCAGGGATACCATCAGGTCACAGTGATGCTCTGTGTTCTGCTTTGCTGAGGGCGGCCCTCACCTGGACATGTGAGATGATAGGGAGGTTACATTCAGCTGTGATAAGTATTTCTACTTGTGGGGGAGAAGGAGGGGATACATGCACCGAACCCGTCTGCAAGACTGTTGCCAATATCTGTGTGTTCGGTGAATGTTAAGTAGGTGTGTATTAACTCAGAGCATATCTGAGGCGTTGGTCCATATGTGTAACATAACTGAAGAAGGTCTTGTGGTTATCTATAGTGTATGTGGCCATTTCCTCCCAGAGTATGCCGTGGCTGTTGTTATGAGAGACCGTATATTACCAGTACTGACCACAGATGCCTTCCTTTAATGTGAATCTGCACTGTCCTGCAGTAGCCTCCTGCTATTGTTATACAATCTGCCTCTGGCTGGGGTCCACCAGACAGGATGCCTAACCTTTGTGCATAGGGTCTGGGTTAGAAATGTGTGTGCAAGTTCCATGCAATCTGTGGGATGTCCATGGTAAGCATTCGCAAAGGGGTCAGCAGTGTGGGTTGTGGCTTCCACTGGCCCAGTGGGCTGCATGGATACCATCTCAGTCCTAACAAGTGAATAACTGTCTAATCACATACATATCAAAGTAGTCTACTGTGCTGGTGGTGGTGGTGGGATATGTATATCCAGGCCGAGTAACTTGTGTCCAGATCACACTAGTGGATGGCGTTCCATATACAGTACCTTGGTATAAACCCCCGGAGTGAGGTTGTGCATTGTACCTGTCTTAGTGTGCTGACCGATGGGGCATGCTACTATGTTGTATGGAATGTGGCAGGTATTGTTGCACAGGTGTTGGCTGAGCACTGATATCTGGCCATGTACTTGTGTATCCACCAAGAGACACACACATGCTACATATGGGAGTAGTATTATATCACTACAGTTGAGTATCATGTATAATATGTGTGCCATATATTGCTGACATAGTCTGCTGATATCCTGTTTGTGTTCTCTTCCAGGGAGATGGCGCGTCAGCATAATCCCGCCTACTCTGCAGCGGAAGATGAGGAGATACACAAGAGCCTGGTGTGGAATTATGACATACTGTTTTCCCACACCAGCCAGAATCAGCAGGAGAGGGCTGCACTGTGGCAAGACCTTGTCCGTAGGGTAAATGACATTGGCACACATAATAGGACATATGAGCAGGTACAACATCACTGCAGTGATTTAATCAGAAATGTCCATCAGCGTGAGTCGGATATCCACAGGCAACAGGTTGCCACAGGAGGTGGGGTGGCCACACCCCCCCCTCACCAGACTGGAGGGCTACTCCTGTGTTGTGGCTCCAGCCCCGAACAGCAACAGCAATACACCTGCATCATGATGGAGGCTGGATCCACACAGCAGCATGACATGGAGCGTGCAGGTAATATGCCATATGTACACTTGACTGTTCTGTACACTGTTAGTTTATGCATGTGTAAGGTGTGTCCGTGGTATGCAGCTGTCAACATAGTATGTAATTGTGCAGGTGTGATATTGGCAATATCAGCAGCTGACGTGTGAAAGGCAACTGGTGTACTACCGCACTGTATCATATGCAGTATCAATGGCACAGTTGTGCCCACTGACATTAATCTCCTCATTTCTGCAGGTCCCTCCAGTGTTACAGCAAGGCAGGCCATCCATGCTGGTGAGTGTGTTTAACAATACCTATAATAGTCCTGATAGTGCTAGTAATACTAGTGTAACTCAGTAGTGCTCTGTGTGTATACCGCGGGTGTGCATGTGTGCATGTGCGCAGGTGTGCCTGTGTCCACGTGTGCATGTTTGCATGTGTGCATGTGTGCATGTGTGCCTGCATCCACGTGTGCATGTGTGCCTGTGTCCACGTGCATGTGTGCATGTGTGTATGTGTACATGTGTGCCTGTGTGCCTGTTTCCATGTGTGCATGTGTGCATGTGCATGTGTGCATGTGTCACGTGTATATATATCTATATCTCTATAGATATATATATCTGTATGGATTCACTTTAGAAGCTCGAATTCCCAAAATCTCGAACTTCATATGGTCGAGACCAAAAGATTGAGTTTTGGAAACTCGAACTTCTAAAATGAAACCCAAAAAAAAAAGTCAAACATCACTTTTGCAGGTGGGCTTCGCCCTCCTATGTGGGGGGCTGTGCCCCCCACACACCCCTACTTAAATATACCAACTCAGAGATCGAGCTACAGTGGGGAAAATGGAAAACTACCATATTGCGCTGTGTGCGGAAGCACAAAACGGGAGATTTCCCACTTCCTGTCAACACCGCAAAAAGATAAAAACATTACGTACACACAGAGCGTACAAGAAGCCTTGCCTCTGTGTGCACATAATGGGCAGGATTCACGAAGCCTCCGTGTAAGAGATACATGGCTTACACGGAGGCTGCAGTTAAATGGTGTGACGTCAGTATGTCATGCATATGCATGAGGGCATGCTGAATCACACCGAAGGCTAACATGGTCCATGGAAGACAGTAGTGGGCGTGTCCATAGGCCGAGCCCTGCAAGCGGACACGCCCCCAGAAGAGTAAAATTGCCCAAAGTAAACACCCACGACAGAGGCCATGGAAATGTGAATAAACACAACACAACACATGCCCCCACAGACTATGAACATAAAATATATAAATGGACATGTTATATATTTTTTTTATATCGTAAAGATGTTTGCCCGTTAGTGCGCTCGTTTGCGCGGACGTGCCCGTAGCTTAGCCACAGTTAGCAGTCAGTGGAAAAGGATATAAGAACTAAATAAACAAAGTGAGCCACTAAGCAATAGCGTAGTGATAGAGACATCGGCTGAAGAGCAGGCATTCATGGTTCGAGCCCCCACAACACCAATTTTTATTTCCAGTAAAATATGCAGTAAACAAGTCCCTGACAAACATGTACACATATAAAATCATAGTTTATGTAAAATGTAATGAAATAGTCCATTTATTTTGAAGAAATGTGAGATAACAAAATAATAAAAGATGCCAGATGTGCCCATAGCTGAGCTACAGTTTAACAAGGTGAGTGCATCTGCCCGCAGGTGAGCAGTGGTTTAACAGGTGCAAAATAAGTGCCCGTAGGTGAGCAGTGGTTTAACAGGTGCAAAATGAGTGCCCGTAGGTGAGCAGTGGTTTAACACGGCGAAACTGTGTGCCCCTAGCTGATCTGAACGTAATATATGTGCTGATAGCCAAATGAGGCGTATACCAGCTAACCCCGTTTGCGCCAACAAGCTAACCAACGGGCAACGTTGAGCAAGTCATATCAAAACTGCCTTTACACAGACACACCCTTCAGCCTGTCTAGACAGTCATAAAAAATAAAAAGCAGTGGCCAGGTTCAAACCCAGGATACTATGCACCATAGTCAAGGTACTGAACCACTAAGGCATGACAGCGATACCTATAAATGCAGTAATAGCAAATATATAGGAATGAATACAAAGTGGAGCATGACAAAGCAGGTTTTGTGAAGTTGATACAATTCCAAAATGGCCAATCAAAGATATGTGCGGGAAAAACGGCATATATAAGCCCCATAGGCGGGAATACACAGCATAAACGATTGCAGAACTGACTTGCAGCCAGAATGACAGGAGTAGGTGAGGGTAGTTGCTTTTGAGCACAGAGGTGGGGCGTTGAGGAGTCCAAATACATGGTCTGGCTCCTAGTCCACAATCATGAGGCCCAATTCATGCAGGGCCAGGTCCTGTGGGGAGCATATAGGGCTGAGGCATGGGACCAGTTGGCTCATGATCTCACCAGTGCCACAGGGATTCCAAGGACTGGTGAGCAGGTTTGTCACCACCATGCGGACCTGAAGAGACGCAAGCAGGACCAATTGAACCTTTGGATCCAGGAGGCCCGGCAAATGCCCAACGCCCCACTAGTGAGCAAGTTACATGTACTTATGTATGTAAGAAATTAAACTAGCTGATATTATGGAGATGTGTATTCTGATATTACTTAATTTATATTACAGCTGCAGGTGTCCATTCTGTGAAACACAGAGCCTATGGCGATAGGCTGGTGCAGTTTCGCCACCAGGCAGGTCAGTAATCCTCTCCCAGTAACTGTAAACAAATATAAAAGTATGACAATTCGCAAAAGAGTGCAGTGTAGTCACTAAGTAATAGAATGTGCAAGTAACAGTGTAAGAGTGTTTGCAAGTATTGCTTGATTACAAAAGTGTGTTGCAGTCTGTAATGCAAACTGAAAAATGAAAATGTCTGAAATAAAGATGCCCCACCTGTAATATAATAGTACACAACCTGCAGCAGGCTGAAAAGTACAGCTGCAGAAGATGAGCAAATCACATATGTGAAATATACCCCTGTTGAAATAATGAAACATGACAGAAGTGAGACTGCTGGAAAGGATTGTAATAACAATAGGTAAAACATGTCAATAAAGCCTAGAAGTAAGTACCATCCTGAACAGTAAAATGAAAAAAAAGAGAGTGTGAGAAAGTGTTATGAATCCACCAATAAAGTAGTAATAACCCCTGAATAAAGTATACTGCAGTCAGTACATAATGAAATGCATGTGAGAAGCAAAACCAAACAGCGAAATCTGTTCAAAGTGTTGCTGCAGCTGGAATGTATATCCCAAAATCTGGATATGTTGCTCTCAGTCAGCAATATGCAGATAGTATGATTGTCTGACATACCAAGCATCCACACTTGTCTATAGCTATATAAAGCAAATGTAGAAGGATGATGTAGCTGAACAAAGCCAGATATGAATATGTATGAAGAACAATAAAATGTATATTGATGTAGCAGTAACAGTCCTATCACCAAATTGAAGTAGGTATCATATAGGAAACTGTAGTTAGAACAGTAGTGTGTATATATCTGCAGCTATTAGAAATGTACAGCATATGTATTGGTATTCGAAGGTGTTAATATTATTTTCTTCACCCCACCCTATAACCACATATAACCCATTCCACGTGAAAATGGTATGTGCAATCACAATTAACACCTCTGGACATTTGTCCTGTTGGGTCATAAATATTTGCATGTCCGTTGATGCATCTGCCCTGTTCATACATCCAAACCTGATGGCCTGTTACCATCAATCAACCCTGCATGTTGTTGGACTGTGTATTGCTGTTCAAATTATGCATGTCTTATGCTT
Source organism: Protopterus annectens (assembly GCF_019279795.1). Lineage (NCBI taxonomy): Eukaryota > Metazoa > Chordata > Ceratodontiformes > Protopteridae > Protopterus > Protopterus annectens. The sequence goes on along the minus strand of NC_056744.1, from coordinate 1,334,057,722 downwards.
GCTGTTCAATGGTGTGAATATCTGGGAGTTTGGTTAATGGGAATACTAATGCATGTTGTTACAACTAATTGTGAATGGTATTATATGTTACTAACCCAAACTGTCATGACATAATGCAAAACATAGGACGACAGGGAAGGCGGGTTCCAGCGGACCCACCTCTCCCACCTCAGCTGGCGAGTTCACCTGGCACTAGTGCCCAGTCTGGACCCTCCTCCGGTGGCCCTGTGCCACCTGCAGGTAGAAGTGCTGCAGGGGATGGGGCTCGACCCCCCTCTGCAAGTGTGGCCAGAGGAGAACCACCACTCACCCTCCATAGCGTCCGGACTGTGGTGCGAGGGAGATCCAGGACTCTGTTCTTGGGCCCCTCGCCAGCTTGAGGCACAGGTGGCACAACTTACGGGCATGCCTGTTGCCTGGCCTACACAGCCCCAGCACAGCCCCATCCTGGGCAGTGAAGGAACAGTGGTAACTGCCCGTGGGTGGGGATATCAGTTCCACTGTTGCCATCTGTGGGCTCATGGGCTCTGGATATCCAAACATCCGTCCCGCCAATTGTGTAACCCCCACACATGTCATACACTGCCCTGTATACGCCTTGTTTGTCTTGTCTGTTGACCTACCCAACCTACCTCCCCAGCTATACCGACTTCCTTCACCTCACACACCACTCTCACCTGAAAAAAAAGGGCACTCTGTACCCACAAAAAATTACGCCCATACATAGCTGCCCATTCCGCACACATGTCTGCTGGACATGGAAACTATCAATTACAATTGGCTGTACAACAAGTATTATTGTTGTCCTGACACCTCTCTCAGGGGTGGAAGGTTTCAAATGTCACACCAAATTACATACATATGCACAGCTGTTGCTAATGAAGAAATGGGCAGCTATGGGCCTTACCTACATCCCTCCTGCAAATCCCAAGCTTGTTTCCTACTGTCTTACCCTTTTGTGACCCCTTTTTCACCACTTTCCTGTCTCCCCATTTTCATTTCTTTCAAAGAAAATAGCAAGGGTGTGCACCAGATTAAGCACTGTTAAGCGATTGTAAGCAGGTGTGCACATGTGTGCACGGAGCTAAACGCCAGTGCGCATGCGTGAGCTCCACGCAAACCAGCACTAACCCGGTTACAACTGCTTAAAAGTGCCTTAGTCACTCTGATTGACAGGTCCTGTAGTCAGTTCAAAAGCAAAATAAAATCCCACTGTCAGTCCCGAACCCAGGAAACAGTAGTCTGCATGACCTACCACTAAGCCATGACTCTTATACAAGAACATTGTGCTAAAATAAATTCATCATGTAATAGTAGGAATGAATGTAAAGGGAATATAGGATGTGTAGTACACAAAGCATGTCATTTAGAATTACTGTCAAAACTAGTGGATTTCCATAATAGTAGTGTGTGAACAGAAACAGCCATGCTAGTTGGTAGCTAGTAGGTAATAATGTCAGTTAATGTACATATATAAATGTATGTATATTTATATATATATATATATATATATATATATATATATATAGTTGTAGGTGTCATTGTGCATACACACTTACTACAGGGAACAGGAGAGAGGAATGGAGAAATGTGAATCTACAACACAGCCTGAATCATGAGAGAGATACTAACCTTTACACTCACAGAACAGTGTCCACAGCATACCAGCATGGTCCTTACAATCTGAAAGGGCAACGCCTATCTCACATACCCTTTTATAGCACTGTCCTGAAATCACAGTGAGAACTGCAATCAGTACACAACTGGCTGCATGCAATTAGCAAATGCTGGCTTACAACTGGTGCAGAGGCCATCACATGGACTTATGCAGATACCTACAAAAGCATCCTGTACTAACACTCCACACATGCAATACATTCATTGCACTGTCTGGAGGCAGACAGAGAGTAAGAGACAGATAGAGACAGAGAGTGAGAGAAAAAAAATACACATGGTACACACACTGAGTCTAAGCTGTCAGAAGTGACAGTAGCAAGCCGTGCCAGCAGCAGCAGGAAGCAGAAGTAGTGGTAACGTAACCAGCTGCGACAAACACAGGTAATGTAAAGTAGCAGGTTAATAGTCTGCATACTGTGAACCCTCCAAATGTGTCATAGGTCTGTATCTATAGGTATGTCCATGTGATATGTTGTGTGCACGTAGTTCCACCAAAAGAGGATGACTATACATTACATGTCAGTCAGTGTTAGGCCATGATCCTGGCAGCAGTTTTCTGTTGCAGTGAGGCCCATCTGTAGGATGTGTGTGTCAGCTGGTGTAACGACTATGGCGCTTAGTTAGCAGTCATCTTGGAACTTTGTCACCCACAACCTGCATATGTTGGCTTCTACATCTGAGAAATAAATGCCAAGCAAGAGGGGTCCTAGGACAGAGGCCTGTGGGATATCACATGTGACTGGCATTGAGTCTGACATGGCTCCTACAATATCGATATTATGGATCCTGTATGTCAACCAGTGTGCAACCCATCATGTGACATATGTAGTAACATGTAAGCTAATGAGCTTGTCTATGATGCCTGAGTGGAGTACTGTGTTGAAGGCCTTAGGCAAGTCCAGGTAGGCTGTAGGGATTGTGTTGCCCTCATCAATGGCTGTAGTGACTGTTTTGAAAGGTCAACCAAGTTCAAAAGGCAGGATTAGCCCATCACAAAGGCAAACTGGCCAGGAACAAGTGTCTGCAGGTACCCAATATCGCTGTATATGTGTCCCATACTGAACAATTCCATAGCTTAGCAGACCAGGCCGGTTATGCTTATGGTGCGGTAGTTCCCAGGGTCGGTAGAGGTGCCTCCTTAGTGGTGTGGGACCACTGTTGCTGTATGCCAGTGTTCAGGTACATATCCTGTAGTATAGCCAAGGTTAAATATCAGTCTTATATGCAGTTGTATGTCCTCTTGGAGTGCATGTAGCACACATCCAGGGATACCATCAGGTCACAGTGATGCTCTGTGTTCTGCTTTGCTGAGGGCGGCCCTCACCTGGACATGTGAGATGATAGGGAGGTTACATTCAGCTGTGATAAGTATTTCTACTTGTGGGGGAGAAGGAGGGGGGATACATGCACCGAACCTGTCTGCAAGACTGTTGCCAATATCTGTGTGTTCGGTGAATGTTAAGTAGGTGTGTATTAACTCAGAGCATATCTGAGGCGTTTGGTCCATATGTGTAACATAACTGAAGAAGGTCTTGTGGTTATCTATAGTGTATGTGGCCATTTCCCTCCCAGAGTATGCCGTGGCTGTTGTTATGAGAGACCGTAGCATATTACCAGTACTGACCACAGATGCCTTCCTTTAATGTGAATCTGCACTGTCCTGCAGTAGCCTCCTGCTATTGTTATACAATCTGCCTCTGGCTGGGGTCCACCAGACAGGATGCCTAACCTTTGTGCATAGGGTCTGGGTTAGAAATGTGTGTGCAAGTTCCATGCAATCTGTGGGATGTCCATGGTAAGCATTCGCAAAGGGGTCAGCAGTGTGGGTTGTGGCTTCCACTGGCCCAGTGGGCTGCATGGATACCATCTCAGTCCTAACAAGTGAATAACTGTCTAATCACATACATATCAAAGTAGTCTACTGTGCTGGTGGTGGTGGTGGGATATGTATATCCAGGCCGAGTAACTTGTGTCCAGATCACACTAGTGGATGGCGTTCCATATACAGTACCTTGGTATAAACCCCCGGAGTGAGGTTGTGCATTGTACCTGTCGCAGTCTGCTGACCGATGGGGCATGCTACTATGTTGTATGGAATGTGGCAGGTATTGTTGCACAGGTGTTGGCTGAGCACTGATATCTGGCCATGTACTTGTGTATCCACCAAGAGACACACACATGCTACATATGGGAGTAGTATTATATCACTACAGTTGAGTATCATGTATAATATGTGTGCCATATATTGCTGACATAGTCTGCTGATATCCTGTTTGTGTTCTCTTCCAGGGAGATGGCGCGTCAGCATAATCCCGCCTACTCTGCAGCGGAAGATGAGGAGATACACAAGAGCCTGGTGTGGAATTATGACATACTGTTTTCCCACACCAGCCAGAATCAGCAGGAGAGGGCTGCACTGTGGCAAGACCTTGTCCGTAGGGTAAATGACATTGGCACACATAATAGGACATATGAGCAGGTACAACATCACTGCAGTGATTTAATCAGAAATGTCCATCAGCGTGAGTCGGATATCCACAGGCAACAGGTTGCCACAGGAGGTGGGGTGGCCACACACACACCCCTCATCAGACTGGAGGGGCTACTCCTAAGTGTTGTGGCTCCAGCCCCGGAACAGCAACAGCAATACACCTGCATCATGATGGAGGCTGGATCCACACAGCAGCATGACATGGAGCGTGCAGGTAATATGCCATATGTACACTTGACTGTTCTGTACACTGTTAGTTTATGCATGTGTAAGGTGTGTCCGTGGTATGCAGCTGTCAACATAGTATGTAATTGTGCAGGTGTGATATTGGCAATATCAGCAGCTGACGTGTGAAAGGCAGCTGGTGTACTACTGCACTGTATCATATGCAGTATCAATGGCACAGTTGTGCCCACTGACATTAATCTCCTCATTTCTGCAGGTCCCTCCAGTGTTACAGCAAGGCAGGCCATCCATGCTGGTGAGTGTGTTTAACAATACCTATAATAGTCCTGATAGTGCTAGTAATACTAGTGTAACTCAGTAGTGCTCTGTGTGTATACTGCGGGGTGTGCATGTGTGCATGTGCGCAGGTGTGCCTGTGTCCACGTGTGCATGTTTGCATGTGTGCATGTGTGCATGTGTGCCTGCATCCACGTGTGCATGTGTGCCTGTGTCCACGTGTGCATGTGTGCATGTGTGTATGTGTACATGTGTGCCTGTGTGCCTGTTTTCATGTGTGCATGTGTGCATGTGTGCATGTGTGCATGTGTCCACGTGTGCACGTGTGCATGTGTGCATAAGTGCATCACTAGTAACATTGTGTGGACACTCTAAACTGTGTTTCCTGTCTTCCTCCCACAGGTTCTGGTGCTGCTCTGGTGTCCTGCAGCAGGGAACCTGAATCTGGTGCCACAGGTACTGGTAATGATGATATCTGTGTAATGGCACAGGAAGGTGTGTCAGGGTCCGCCATTGGTCAGCCAATTGACAGTACACAGCTGTCAACCGCATCATTGCACACAGTCATCCTGCCAGTACATCCTTTGTCACCATTGTCCCTAGATGATGGACAGGATACAGGAGCCATGGGCAGGGTCCTGCGATGGTACCACACACAGTTGCCCATGGGTTCTCGTGGGAGCCTCCGTGGGAGTACTGCCTCTGGCAGACATGCCCAAAGAGGTCTGTCAAACTCAGCTATGTTTCGGGCTGTCATGCAGGCACAGTCACGTATGGAAAGGTACACCAGACAGGGTCTGAGGGAGCTGAGAGCATGTCGCACAGCCATGACTGACAGTATGCGTGACATCGCGGATGTTATCTGTAATTTCACCGATCTCATAGACAGACGTTGTGGGGACATATTACAGCAGTTCCACAACCACATGTCCATGAGCCAGGGCAATGGTGGGTGGTTGCGGTGTCGACGTGGCCGTATGCCAGCAACAGCAGCAGCTGGCAGTCGGTGTGGACGACAACAGGCCCGCGCATGTCCCCATAGTACCAACAGCAGCCCCAGCAATGCTGGGTCTGTGCTGTCATCGGAACGCCCCAGGAGACCACATGCACGTGGCTCTGGACAGTCCCAACAGGGACCTGTGTCCATTCAACACACTCCTGCTTCTGATGACAGTACCCAGTCTGGGTTAGTACCGGATACGGTCCGTAGCACCCCTGCCAGGCACAGGTACTGTGTCCGTGGCCACAGACACTGATCTGTATGACCTGACAGGTGCAGTCTGTGGCTGTCCACAAGCCCCTGTATATGGCAGCCATGAGGTGGAACTGTGTGTGTGCATACACACATGCAAAATGTTAACACCTAGGACTACCACATACATGCACACACTGCACCAACAGTGTCCCACCCTGTACTGCTGTCCCTCACCAAAACACATACACACACATGTCAATTGGTGGTATCAGTGGCAGACTCAGGCATACCTAATTCACACCCTGTGCATATGATGAAACTGTGCCTCCCCCTTCAATCTCCAACATCAGTGCAGGTACAGGTAAATACGTTGCTGATGCACAGGGTGACTACATAGAAGTGTATTAGTAGTATCATGTTGGTAACAGTACAGTGTGCTGATATGACTGTGTGTATATCCCAGCATGCCTGATGCAGTAACCGTATGACTGTCCTGAATTGTTATCTGCACCCATAGTACATACCAAAGTGTAACAGCTGCACATTATTGCATACCGGTGGTAAGGATGTCAACAGATAGCCACAAAAATGGGTAGCACAGGGGGGAAGCTAATGCAAGTAGTGATACGCAATGATGGACATGTACAGTAATGGTGGCAAGTTGCCCACAACGACTATGCAATGTGGATGTTTGTGCATGTTGATATGTGTGCAGTACCAGTGTAATCCGAATCACAATTAACTATGACATAATATCACTTCTACCATGGGCATCTGCGCTGTGCATTCCTAGGTACATGTTGATAGTGCCCACATATTTGCACTGTAACCTACTGTTAGAGTTACCCCTTCTTTGTTGTACAATGAACTACTTTCAGCCCTGCTTACTGTAGCTTTATTTGCATGCATGTTCGCTTGGGGTTCCCTGCAACACTGCTTCCATCTGCAATGCCGAGTTACAGTGCTTCTGTGGACTCCTAGTGACATCTGCATAGCATACAATATGTATGTCAAGTTTACACATGACAGAACGTCACTGTCTGTCCTGTTCGCATGTACATTGCCTGTGACACATTGCACATGTCTTACCTGGCATTTACCCACATGTGCAATACAGTAGCAGTACACCCACACATACACACCTTCAGTATGTTGTTCTCCATTGGCCCTATGTGTTGGTAATCACCATGGCAATCACACTACTAGGGTAGCATGTGCAAAGGTAACCTGTAAATCACCTCTATGGTCCAGTTGTGGTTTATGTGAGGCATGTGGCAATGTCACAGCTGCCACATGTATGCAGTCAACCATCACCCTTGGCCAGGAACGTACAACACATGTGTGGGATGCCACCACATAGCCAATCTGGGGACTGAGCACTCTGAACCCAGTAATGCCATTCCCTGTCAGGTGGCATGTCATACTACAGTGACTACAATACCAGTCAGACATAGACACGCACTGACAGCAATCTGAACACACTGGGGCATACTTGGAGACTCAGAATAGCATCCTGCCTGAGCATCACACACCTCCGCAGCTGGCACACAGGCATACGTTACGTCGGAACAGAGCACATGCCACACATGGCACACACATCCCGTGTGCCACACACTCACAGCCTGTAGGGCTACACAACACACCTGCTACAGATGTGTCAAGTACCTCTCTTGGCTGCTGCAGTGGGGTCCCGCTCAACAGGCTGTACATGGTGAAGGTCACAGTGATATGCCTCTGGGGCACTATGGTCCACCACAAAACACATGCATACAGGTCAGTCAGAGGCATGGACACATATGACTCAGTCAGCGAACATGCCACTATGGATGACCTGAGACATACCTGCCTGGACTACATGATAGGGAACATAGAAGGGATCTCTCAGCATGTGGCATGGGCCAGTATGAGCCTGATCTTGGTTGCCATCATACCTTCACCAGGTATGCTACCACTATATGTAGGAAGGGTGTTCTATGTCTACATTCTGCTCAATCTCCAATGTCATTCATAGGGTATCCACTAGCTGTCAACATGTGCTCACATGCTAGGGAAGCCACAATGATTTGCGAGGGCCAGCCTGCACGTGACACCCATGGCCCAATGTATATTGGCGAAGCCCCTTGATACACACATACTGCCTTATGCTGCAGGACATGGATTACATAGCCACCTCCGTGGGTATCACACAGGATAGGACACTAACAGTGATGCTACACAACACCAGCAGTGTACACCGCAAGATGCATGCACCAGACACTGTCCTCAGCACGGTGAACTGCAATGTCTGTGCAGTACCAGAGTCCTGATTCATGGCTTACAGGTGCAACCCATCACTGCCAGGTTATACCTCATACCATGCCTGTCATCCCCTACACATGTAACACACATGGACAGGGGGGAGGTATCCCAAGGCACCACAGATACACACACCTCCAGGATGTTGGCACAGCACAAAGCATCAGGGCCTATTCATGTGCAGCTAACAATGTGTCAGACTGCCGCCTGGTTCATAGCCTGGCACACACAACCCTCCCATACACAGGAAACCCACCTATCCTCCATAACAACACTGGCAATATGACAGTCTCAAGAACTGTCTTTATATGGCTGGACTGCATCCAGCCAAACATTGTGCGTGAGCATTACTGTAGCTACAACACACTAGTTGAAGGGTTCCCAGCATGTGGTCACTGAATTGCAGTGGAATGACATGTTACCACTCCCATAACAGGTGGGAACATGCAGCACCTGTACATCGACTACATGTAGACTATATGGCCCAGACCAGATGTGTATCCCCTGCTGTAGGTATTTTACCATATACACCCACACTGTATAGACACATACCACGTGTGGCCCCTGCACAGTAAGACACAGTCATATTGTTATGCATTGCAAATACCACTTATCCACTCGAGGCATGTGTCAGACATGGTAACTACTGCAGGTCACAGGTATTTATGTGTATGTGTCACACACATACATCATGTGTGCATTGCCATTGCTGGTTTAGGCAATGGCATGCATTGTTATGCACAAAGACCCACACAAGGTCATAATGTGTGACACAACCACATGTGGCAGTTGTGGGTTACCAAAACATACCTATCTGTACTCTGACAATGGTAATAGACCCAGTAGCAGAGCGCACTATTGGCATTACTGGCCAACTAGCCCTGTTTGGCTGTGCTGATAGTGTGGTGACATCCCCTGTGTTTACTGGGGGAATATGCATCATCTGGTGTATTGTAGTATTTGCCAAAAGGTTCTGTTTTCTTACACTTGCATTTACACACACCCTACTACTCCCCCCCACACACATACACACACACTTGCAGGATTCATACCACTACCTAACTATGTCACGACACATGAGAGAGATGCATTAGCGAAGCGCACTATTCGGATTACTAGGAGGTTCCTCTTCTCTGGCTGTACTTATAGGGTGCTGACATCATCAGTGTTTGGAAAGGGTAATGTGCATCATGTAGTGTGATCTCCTGATTGCCAAAACTAACATGTTTTTCATACAGAATTGCACACACACAAAATCCCCACATCCATACACACACACACTTGCAGGTTTCAAACCCCTCCCTAACTATGCAATGACACTTGAGAGTGACGCTGTAGCAGACTGCGCTATTCAGATTACTGGGAGGTGTCTCTTCTCCAGCTGTATGTATAGGGTGCTGACATCATCACTGTTTGGAAAGGGTAATGTGCATCATGTAGTGTGATCTCCTGATTGCAAAAAATCACATGTTGTTCATACGGAATTGCACACACACAAACTCACCACATCCAAACACACACACTTGCAAGTTTCAAACCCCTACCTAACTATGTTATGACACTCGTGACAGACGCATTAGCAAAGCTTGCTATTCGAATTACTGGGATGTTTCCCTTCTCCTGCTGTACTTATAGGGTGCTGACATCATCTGTGCTTAGATAGGGGAATGTGCATCCTGTAGAGTGCTTTCACAGTTGCTAAAAGGGACATTTCCCTCCCACAGACTTGCACACACACTAACCCCTTTCCACACACACTGGGCAGTTGTAGGATTCAAACCCCTACCTAACTATGTTATGACACTCGTGACAGACACATTAGCAGAGCACACTATTCAAATTACTGGGGGGGGGGTTTACCTTATCCTGCTGTACTTATAGGGTGCTGACATCATCCGTGCTTAGATAGGGGAATGTGAATCCTGTAGAGTGCTTTCACAGTTGTCAAAAGGGACATCTCCCTCACACAGACTTGCACACACACAAACCCCCCTCCGCACACACTGGGCAGTTGAAGGATTCAAACTCCAACCTAACTATGTTATGACACTCATGACAGACGCATTAGCAGAGCACGCTATTCAAATTACTGGGAGCTTTCCCTTATCCTGCTGTACTTATAGGGTGCTGACATCATCCGTGCATAGATAGGGGAATGTACATCCTGTAGAGTGCTTTCACAGTTGCCAAAAGGGACATCTCCCTCACACAGACTTGCACACACATCAACCCTGCTCGCCCACATGCACACACACACACACACACACACACACACACACACACACACACACACACACACACACACACACACACACACACACACACACACACACTGAGCAATTGCATGGTTTGAACTCCTACCTACCTATATTATGACACTTGAGGGTGACGCATTAGCAGAGCACACTAACCAAATTGCTGGGCATCTGGTCACCACCTGCAGTATTTATAGGGTGCTGACATCTTTATTTCTACAGAGGTATGTACATCTAGTACTACCTGTCAGGTGGGCGATAGCATATATATGCATTTGCAGCCACCTACGTCAGGGTCAGATATGCACATCACACTGGCAGGTTATGTTCTATACCATGCTTCGTGACCACAGGACCTGTAACACACAACACAACCAGTCCAGAACACCACACCCACATCCAGGACACACACTTAGCTTCCCTGGGAACAGTGCTGGGATATGCAGGTGTTCACATACACCATTCCAGTTGTTAACATCAGGTACAGGCATATTGTGTGTGAGAACTACTCAGGCCTCTACCACTTTACCCTACAGCCACTACAATTTGTGGGTCCATGTGCTATGTCAGAACCACACACCACAGCCACATGGGGGAATACATATTTCACCTGTCCATCTGCAACATGGGTACTCACTGTTCCACACCAGAGGTAGACCACCATTGTTGATATCTGACCATACCCACCTTTCCCTGGACATCCATATCCCATCCCCACCCCAGGTAAGGTTGTCACTGCACACAAACTGTATTTAGCACAAGCAGACTCTACATTTGTGAAGACTGGGGTGGACGACTTCAAAGGACCCATGCTGGGGGACTATACTGGCCACTCAGCATAATCCTTGACAATTGCATTATATGAGCATGTGTACAGTTTGCATTGATCATGCTATCCCACAATATACCCATGACTGCTCCACAGCAAGACACCTGTCAGGTGTACACCAGCCATATATGAGCCATCCAACAGACAGAGTGAGCTAATACATTGCAGAGCTGTAGCCTACAGAGGGAGGACATCTGTGAACAGATCCGGCATGACACTTCATTCCCACATAATCATCACAACCCAGTGTCGACAGTGGAATTGTCCAGACAATGCAGACAGGGCTCCCCTCAGTCTGTTATTGATGGCCACTTACTGTTAGAGATCCTCAGCAACCCTCTTCCAGCACACACCAACAACATGGCTGTGGCTTAGCACATTCAAACCCTGGGATCTCCACTGTGCCCCTGCTTGATAGAGGCACAACTCACTAGCCTCACACGTTGCCTTATGTGACCTACTTTACAGTGGCACAGTAGCCTACTGTACTGGGGATGCAGATGCCAAGCACATTCTGGCTAAGCTGTCATTCCCTAGGGCAACAAGCCTAGTATTGACCTCTACACCCATATGTTCAGTTGTCAGATGCACAATATTTGTTGTGCTGTTCTACTGTTTGCAGGTCTTTATTGCCATAGCATTCCCTGTTCCTATGACCAACTTGTGTATCTGTGGAAGATGTTTGCATATGACAGCGATCCACTATATCACTTATGTCTCTGTAGTCATTTACTGTGTGCACTGGGCAGATTGCTGTGTTCTGGTTGGATTCTGGAATGACATGTACAAATACCAGATATGTGTGGCCAACTGCTAAACGGAGATATGGCCTAAGTGTGTGAGCATGCCCAGTTCAGCCTTTCCATGGCATGTTGTCTGACATATGCCTCATTTATCAAAGTGTGCGAGCATGCCCAGTGTGAGCTTTCCATATGTTGCACTCTGAAGTCCACCACATATTTGGGTGTGTGTGAACTTCAACAATATCTCACATTTATGGTTGTGTGTTGGGTGTCATGTTGTGTACTAACTGGCCAACTGCTTCATGTCTGCCACAACAGGGATTATACTGTGCCTGCAGGGATTGCATGGGATACTTTGCAGACAGTTGTCAACATACTTTCATAATGACCTAACACTGTAGTACCGTATAGTGTACTGGTTCAGTACTTTCACTGTGGTGGACAGTATCCTGGGCTTTAGTCCTATCACTGCTTGACATCTTCATAGTGAGCACAACAGACTGTGTAGGGGCCAGTTGTGCACATATGACCATGTTGCATTATGTTCAGATATGGACTACCTACACCAGACTCGTCCAACATTGGTAGTGTATTCCACAACATAGGTGGACATTGGCAAACACTAGCAATGTTCCCTAGGCCATTTCTGATGCTAGTCACAGGGTGTGTTTGTCCTTCGACACACAATGTAACTGGAGTTTGCCATGACATATGTCATGGTTAGTATACTGTGCCTCCGTCTACCTCTAACATAACAGTGATACCCAGGGTTAACCTACCATCTCCCATCCACTCATCGGGATTCCTCTTGAGGGGTGTCGATAGGTGAATCTCTGGTTCACTTGTACCGGGAGTTTACTCAAGTGTGGGGGTGCCTTCTGTGTTATGGATCATTCTGTACAGCTTGTCCTATGTATGTCAGTGCTGGGGTTCAGGTCTCTCATGTGCATAGCTCACTGCCATTCAGATTGTACAAGGTGCAGCATGTTCATTGATTCCAGCTTGGACATGGCTTCATACATCAGGCACAGCTTGCCTGTAGCTGGGCAGTATGGCAGTGTGTGGAGCTGTAGTTTGTTTACTAAGGCAACACATGGCATCTGTTCATGCTCTTTGCTACTCCTGGTGGGGTACTGTTGTGGACTTTACAGTTGATGGAAGTGTCTGCTGAGGTATATCCCACAGGGGCTATTGTATTCAATTGTGACGCTGATGAAGGATGACTGCAGAGCCACAGTGACCTCCCCTTATCTACATCTGACAACCTTCATGATTGGGTGGGTATATGGTATGTTTCTGCGAACACTACAGCCACATGTTTGTCCAGTGCAGGATATCTATCACCTTGTGTCCCCAGATCTCTCATTACATGTTAGGTACGTAATGGGTTAACACCTTTGTGGTAATTTGTGGGCACTTACTGTATATCCTCGGTGGTTGTCTATACACAGTTCTGCAATTAGCTTGCTGACATGGCTATGGCTCCAGTTGTCTGTTTGTAGGTGGCCCTTTTGTGGGTTGCTTGTGTCAGCTGGGGGTCGGATATGGTGGGCTGTTTGTAATCCTCTGCATACATGTTCAGTCACAGTCCTTCCATGTTGGCCTATACCTATGGGACATATATACAGAATGGGGGGGTCCCAGGACCAAGCCTTGTGGTATGCCACTCATATCTGCTTTGTAGTCTGACATGGATGCATCATGTCTGACCTTGTCAGTTCTGTCCTTGGTCTGGTTTGCAACCCCTCTACTGACATAGGGGTATATATTTAAGCTGGTGAACATATCCATATTGAACTCATAGGGTATTGTCTAGAAGCATATGCACGGTCCAGCTACGCTGTGTGGACCACATTGCCCTCATCAATGACCTTAATGACTGTTTCAAATGGGTCAAACATGTCTAGGGGCAGGATCTGCAATTACGACAGCCACACTGTGTAGGGTCCGGTATCAGTAGGTCCACGATAGCTTTATGTCTGCGGTACTTACTGATCCTTTCCATAGCTGTGCAGACCAAGCTTGTCAGGATCCTGGGGTGGTAGTTTGCAGTATCCATTCAGGCAACACCTTTGTTGTGAAGGACCACTGTTGTTGTACACTGCTCTTTGGGTACATATCCTGTGGTAAGGCTGACATTGGGCAGTAGTGTGATTTGGCATTCCATTATTCTTGGAGTCCATGTTGGCCTCAGCCCAGGACACCATCACATACCTTTGCTGCTGTGTGTTTTGCTTTGCAGATGATGGCTGTTACGTCAGCATCTGCAATGTCAGGGGACCAGCAGTCTGCTGGGATAGATATTTTGCATTCTGGGGGGGGGGGGTTTGCACTGCACCTGTCAGGTTGTATGTTAGCAGTATGTGTGTGTGTGTTTGGTATGTTGTTTGTAATATCTGTGTGATTCGTAGCATGTCTGTGGATTCCCAACATGGTTCCAACCATCAGTTAAGTAAGCCTTGTGATTATCCTTAGTGTCCTGTACAATTTGTATCTTCATAGGTTCATGGGTTCATACTAGGCTATCCACCCTAGGGCATTAGTAAGCCAAGCCAGAGTGTGTGTGTCCTTCGCCACCCCTTGCTATGTGACTATTATGGCCATTTATGATTTTCTTTACTGTGCCTCTGTCTAGTCGTGACACAGTGAAGACCCCAGTATACATGTACGATCATCCATCCACTTGGCAATATTCCTGTTGAGGGGTGTCAGTGAGGGGATCTGCCTAACATGGATTGGGATACTGTTTCTGGGTGTGGGGAGCCTCTGGGTTATGCATCTGTCCCTCCAGCACATCCTATTTCATTATGTGTTGAGGCTGACATCTGTCACTCTCACAGCTCCAATGGCTTTGATTTCCTGTGGTGGAGCATGTCCATTACTCCTGTGTTGGACATGGCCTTATACAACAGACATACAATGCCTCTGTGTAGGCAGTCTGTGACTGCATTCAGCTGGGGTGTCTACAGCCAGGCAGCATATGACATATATTTGACACCCTTTATCCTCATGGTGGGGTGCCTTTGAGGTCTTCCGAACCGCTGCAGGTGTCACGTACGGTACATCCCATATGAGTCATTGTACTAGATTATGGGTCTGATAAGGGAACAGTACAGGGGCACAGTGACCTCTGTTGATGTAGATGTGAATCCTTTCATGATACTGTGTCTAATATCGGCAATTTTCCTAGCCACATTGGCATTGCGAGTGTCACATGACAGATTACTGTCAACTTGTGTCCCTAGGTCCCTGATTACTCCTTGCATACATAATGGTTTACCACCAATGTGGTAATTTGTGAGTACCTTGCCTGGTATTTGATGGGACATTCATACTGTCCAGTGTCTTCAGGATGTCTGGGTGGAGTTCTTGTGTGTGAGAGTGTGGTCTGTCGCATGCTACAGACTGTAGAGCAGTTTTGACTACACTTAGGTGCACATGGGTGGTCTCCGCTGCTTTGTGCATTGTCACTTACCTGGCCATATGGGTGTCTGTGCTGCATATGGATACTCCCCCTCCTTTGATGTTTTGGTCCATGTGTTGGGGCCATAACGCATGATATGTGGTATAACCTTGTAGTGTTGGTGTGCTATCAGTAGGCTTGCAGCAGGCTTCTGTCACTGCACAGACATCAATGTTCTCCCTACTGGGAAGTGCCTCAGGGGCATGCATATTGCAATTTACACATCTGGCATTGGTTAGCATTACCCTTATGTTTCTTACCATTTATGTTTTCTAGGGTGGCGGGTAGTCTTTTTGGCCTTGCCTACATACGGCTCTATGGAGGTGGCAAAGGCCTTATCCAGTATCCAGATGTCCAGGGGTAACAGGTGCAAGCCATCCCTGGAACAGCAGCATGGCTTGTCAAGCATGACATCTCCAGCAGACAGACATTAGACCCTCTTGGACTGACAGCTGTAACTGTGCCACCTGTTAAAGATGATCATTCTGTGTTTGTACCATGGCATCATTCTTGGTGAGGGTTGGATGCTGCAAATGGCCAGTGTCATACCGGCCTGGGGTACATACTCAGAGAGCTCATCCATGTCTCTTTTCATGTAGTTCAGGGAGGTACATCTCAGGTCAGTCACACCAGCATGGACATTGAGTGCATCATATTTCTGCTTGCTTTTGGGTGACCTGCGTACTTGTATTATGTGGCATATTGTGGCAGCCTTCAGGCACCTTACTGTACCCTTTCCCTTGTTCAGTCTGGTGAGTGGGACAGCAGTGTGTCTGCCTATACAGACACCTATTACAACTGTATCAGGCATGTTGTTTCTCCTTCTGGCCTGTGACTGTTTGGCACACCAGCTTTGTGTACTATGTGTTGCATGTGCTATGTTTGGAGGTTGTGGTTGCTTGGGATCTGCTTTGGAGGCTTCTGTTGGTGTGGTGTGTTTGTAATTAGGGCCTCCGGGAATGTTTTTCTGTGTTTATGTGTTTGGTTTACAGTTATGATAGGTCTATGTGGGACTGGGTTTGTGGTGTATGTGGTTACCTTCTCCTCCTGACTAGTTTTGACAGTACTGAGTTGGGGGAGCTCAACCTCCGGTTTGGATACATGGTTGCATCTCTCACATATATTTGTATTTATTGGGGGGAGTTGTGGGTTGTCTGTGTACTTGGGCCAGGTGTCACATTGCCTCTCAACTCACAGATTCTACTTGTTGTGGCTGGCCTTAGTGGATTGTATGTGTGGACATATTTTATTGCCATACTACTGATCAGTGATTACTTCCCTTTTTATGTTTGCTCTATCATGTAGTAGCTTCCTCATTCTCTTGCATGGTTTGGTAATGGCTGGAGTCCAGCATGCCAGATGCCTGTGTGTATGGCATTGTGTCTTGTTGTTATTTGTGATTGCATACTCCAAGCATTCCTGGCTGTGTTCATGGAATGCCTGTATAACATGTTCTGCAGTGTGTCCCATATTCAGCACTTGCACAGGGCCTTTTGTGGATTCCACATTGGTTTGGAGGGGTGCAACCTATGCTTTACACATGTTTTTCACTGTGGTATTCTGGCCAGGGACTGGGGTCAGGATGTGTATATCCAGTGTGATTACTCTATGGTCTGGTCTTACCAGTGAGGGATACACTTCTCATCTTGCCATCCAGTACACATGTTGCTGATTATCACATCCAGTATGCTTACCCCTCTTGTGGGAGTGGTACGTTGTTCCTGGGCATTTTGGTTTATGGATTCTGGGAACTTTTCTCCAACTGTGTTGGTGCTAGTGTAATGCTCCTGGTGTATGTCTGGGTATTTTCAGTCAAGCAATATAATGTGGTTTGGGGGGCTTGATATATTCATGTATTCCAACATAGGCCAGGTGCAGTTCCTGGTATTAGGACAGTAGTCTGCAGCAGGCTATATACTGGGAGGCGGTTTTAGCCATTGGTATTTGACCATGGCTAATCCATGCTGCTTCTTGTTGTGGTACCAACTTGGGGGTATGGTTATCCTTGACATTTATTGCTAGTCACCCTCCTTTTGTAGCTTATTCCATGTTTTGCGGCTGTACAGCACAGTATGAGGTGTGACCTGGTAGAGTTAGGGTGCTGATGTGAGCCTTGACCCAGTTTTCTATTACAGGACTGATATCTACATTCTCCATACTGTGTGCGTTTACACTGCACACATCTTGCTGTTTAGACTTCTGGCATTGGGTAGCATTACATCTAGGTTCCTATCCCTTGTGGTACCTATGAAGGTGGGTTTGTGTTTTGAGACTTACCTATTCAGGGCATGCTGTGGGTACTGACAGCCTTTGCCAGTATCCATGGGGCATGGACTGATAGGTGCATGCCACCCCTAGCAGGTGGTGCATCAAGTCATGCTCCGCATGTCTTCCCAGCCTGAAACACATTGGCTCCCCTTTGACTAACTGCATTACTTCAGCCAGTTATTGCACTTGATCATCCCATCGTCATTTTGTGGCTTCATGCTTGGTGAGGGTGGATGTTAGTCAGGGTCCTCAGGTGTGCATAAAGTACATGGTGTTACATTACTTAACACATGGCATTCATGCCTCAGGTGGTGCTGCAGGGCTGCCTCTGTCGGATGCGCATATTACACTCCCTGTACATGTTTGTGAGCAGGTCATGTCATTTTAGGCATCCCTGTTATTATTTGAGTGAGTCAGAGGGAGTATCATTCCCAGGGTTCCTACTGAGCCAGTGTATGTGCTATGCATTGCCTCTTTGCCAAGGCCAGGGCATACTGGGCACACCTCCTTCTGCCTACTGGGGCAGGCTCAGGTTGTTCCTCCTCCGAGTCACACTCTGCCTGTGATGGCCTTGGCAATGGTGGGGAGTTGTTTGGCCCAGCCCTATGCTGGTCCTGCTGCAGCTGTTTTCGCAAGATCATATTATGTAGCATAGCACATACCATGACAATTTGGGTACATGTAGTTGGTGTGTACTGCAAGGCTCCACCAGATGTGTCCAGACTCTGGAACCGTGACTTGAGCAGCCCAAACACACGCTCTATTACATTACGTGTTTGTGCATGTGCCTCATTATGGCGTTCCTGTTCAGGTGTGTGTGCATTTCTGATGGGTGTCATCAGCCACGGCTCCACTGCATAACCTGCATCCCCCACTAGGTGTCTGTGTGGGATGTCCCCATTGGCAATTGTCTGGTGCAGCTGCGTCAAATGCCAGATGTGGGAATCATGGTTGCTCCCAGGGCAGCCAGCACACACATTCATTATTATGCCCTGGGCATCACACACAACCTGGCAGTTGATGGAGGGGAAGCCCTTGCGGTTAATGTAGGCCCTACCCCGCTCACCGGCTGATGCTTTGATGCGTATGTGCGTGCAGTCTATTGCACCTACTACCTCAGGGTATTCCGCTATTTGATGGAAGAGACATATATTGCTGGCCAATACCTCATGGGCATTGGGGAAATATACATAGGTTCATAGGTTCATAGATTAGTACTAAGCTAATTGCCCTTGCAAGCCATTTTAAGCTTAGCCAATTATCCCTTGTGAGATTCAAACCCTGCACCTTATGTTTGTAAGGCAAACACCTTAACCATTAGGCCACCCTCCCAGATCACCGACATGTGCTGACATGGAATCCAGGAACTGGTGCAGTACCCTGGAGGCTAATGCCTGTGATATCCCCATCATATCACCAGTTGGTCTTTGGAAGGTACCTGTTGCTAGTATTCTTAGGCCAACACATACCTTGGTTTCCACTGGGATGGGTTCCCCTCTGTTGGTTCTGTGTGTGAGACGTGGCCTGCACAGCTCAACTATTTACTGCAGGAGCTCTCTGTCCACTCTATAGTGCTCTACTATCTCCAGCTCATGTAACCCATAGTAGGTGACCCTGGGCCTGTACAATCTTCTCCGTCTCCTCACTGTGGGTTTTCTGGCACCATCTGCATTGACACCACCCTCAGCAAGTCGCCTATGTCTCATTATGACAGCTATGGCAGCCCCTAACATTTCTGCTCTGAGTTAAGCTTTTTCAGTTTTCACTTCTAATAGCTTATTCCTGTCTTGCAGTGTCTCTTGAGAGAAACATCCTGCACTGCTGTTTGCAGAGTTTTAAGTGCTGGGCTGGGCTACTATTCTGCCTGTGTAATTGCCTGCTTCTAATTGTTCTCACCTGCTAGCTCCAGCAGTATTCCCTGCTAGCTTCCTACTAATTCAGTTGCTTCCTTTTTCCTTTCTGTTTCCTCTGGGGGGAGCAGCGTGCATACCAGCAGAAACACGCTTACAGTGGCTTACACACGCGCACACATGCTTACAAGGTTTACAATCGTCTTATTCGGGTTAAAACACGTGCACACCCGTGCAAACAGTGTTACAAGTCTGCCAACAGGCTCCTACATGCTCAGTCTGCCCTACACATGCACACACCAGTGCAAACAGTGTTAAACATCTACCAACATGCTTCCACATGCTCAGTCTGCCTTACACGCGCACACACTGCCCTACTCGTGCTTCATAGCGTGCACATGTGTGCATGCACAACCAGCAAGAAACTTTAGTGTAAGTAACAGTGTACACCTTCCATTTCTTGACTTTCCCATGCTTATCTTGGTGCACTCCTCTTTCCCTGATCTGTGTCTGTCATCTGTCATGTTACACTGACCTCCAATGAACTGCATTTCTACCCTTCCCCCTGTGATGTCACCTATCTCCTACTCTATTCCTCCCCCTTATTTATCTCTTACACTACTCAGACTGTGCTCATTTGCTATGTGACTGTGGGATTCAGTATCCTAACCCTCATTTACATGAGATTGCCTACTAATGCTTAGTTACATGTCTTAGACTCAGCTTCCCCCCTTAGCAACCACTACACGGTGGCCATGTTGTTTTTGGTCTGCTGGTCCCTGCATTGTCATTCCATGTATTGCATAAAAACCACATTTGTGGGCTTATAACCTTCATTTTTATGTTTTATGCAGCGCAGCTTGTTTGCGCGGGGCTGTGCTGCTTTTAAACATTGGTGATCGCCGAAAAAAAAATTATATTTTTATTATTTTTGCATCAGGTTACCTTGCCAATGGCCACATATTTGGCCATTGGCATGCTGCCTGACACATATGCACCCTTTATTTGGAGCTGACATGGCTCCGTTGTGAATTTTGCAGAAACGTACTAAGTTGTCAACTGAGTACATTTCTGCAGCTAAAACGTCTCTTACACGGGCTGGTTTCTGCTTAGTGGATCGCTAATATACCTCATTTGCATACCTTTCGGCTGCAAGTGAGGTATTTAGCATGTCCACGCCCAGTCCGTGTAAGAGTCATTTTAGCTTGTCTCTTACACAGAGTTTAGGGCTGTTGCTGGATCGCAAGGCTTGCATGGAGTGTTACACGTCTCTTACACTCCGTGCAAGCCTTCGTGAATCCTGCAAAATGTTTTAAGATAAGTAAAGTGTTATTTTTTAAAACTTTACATATTCCATTTACTGAAATGTCGATCATATGGTCTCGACCATATGACATTCGAGATTTCAGTAATTTGATTATGTAAAGTGCTTCCATATATATATATATATATATATATATATATATATATATATATATATATATATATATATATATATATATATAGTAGTAAATGTGACAAATACTGAATCTAAGTTCTTTTTTCTTTACATGATTGAACATAAGCATTTTCAGTAACATAACAATTTTTTACATAAAAAGCTATTTGAAGTAGTCATAGTAGTTCCAGTGTTATAGATACAATTAATTAAGACAAATTATTTAAGTCATCCATGCTGAAACATTCGACAAATAAAGCAACACTGTTCTATATGGAAATTACAGATCAATACCATGCTGTATTCAAAACTGCATTATTTATTGTCTTGCCCATGTACAAAAGACAAAATAATGAACCCTTTACTGTCTGAAATAAGCTGCAATAAACAATATTTTATTTATTGCAGTATTTAAAATGTCACACTCAGTGATTATACTGTTACATCTAGAGAACAATAATAGCATTTCTTATTAAAGGTCAAATGGGTAAATGTGAAGGAAAGAAGCACAAATGTTGCATGTGAAATCAAACAGTTTGTTTGTGTCTTTCGACTTTTCCCGGTTAGGGGTCGCCACAGCGGAACTCTGGTCCGCTAATGATTGGCAGTAGAGTTTTACGTGCTGGCTTGCTGGGCCTAACGCACAACCTTCAATGAAGGAAGGCCCATTCACGCATGTCGCCACACAGAAGACGCTCTAACTGAGAATCGAACGAGCAACGTCTAACTGTGAGGCGATAATGCTACCGCAGCACCACCACCGCAGATATGTGAAATCAAACAGTATGAAATGCTATTCACATAAAGTTGATGGGCATTTGTTTTTGTGGTGGCTAAACTTCCTATATCCACATGCAAAGGACAAATCTTAGTGCAATCAACTAAGAGTTTTTTGCTCATCAGAAAAATAGAATTTTTTCTATGAACTATGACTTCCATCTCAAGTTAATGAACTGTTACCAGTTAGTTGTCATAACACAGACATTATTATTTAGGTTAAAGGAAAACAAAGATATTTTTAATGTTCTATGTAAATGTGTGGCAATGATGTTATGGGTTAAGTTATCATTATTTTGCTTTCAGGCAGAATGTGTAGACAACAAAAAAACAAAAAAGACCAACAAACAGTACGTGTTTAATAGTGTTCTGGTACCTCAGCTACAAAGCCTTCAAGGAATGATTAACAACACTAAACACAGCCTTTTTATATCATATACTTAACTGACTAATCAGTTAATTGTCAATTTGAGTGACTTTAGCTTAACCCCTGAGATGGTGAGGGTGCTGAGGAAGGGAAATAAATTTGTTCCTACCAAACTTCCCTCTTTGCTAATGTGATTTTTGAACTAAAATGTTTTTGTCGTAAGTTACATTTACGGGCATTCTTTGGGTTATAGAAAGAACGGATAGAACTGCCCAAGTTAGAGAATGCATCTGGTTTGAATGATACTCTTTTGAATTTATCTATTTATGACTTTAGTTCTGAATTCGCTTTTTCTGCATGTGAAAATGATGATGGTGATGGGGGAGTGAGTGTTTTTTGTACTGGTTCTGGGAAGTTACCTATCCCTTTTAACCTAATTATAGTAATTTCATGCCCCTAAGAAATATGCTGTATTGTCTAATTGTGAAGCTGTTTTGTATAAGAAGTACAACATTGAGCTGTTTAAGGTTTTCAAAGTGGATAAGCAGATCAATTTAAGTAAACAGGAATGGTCAGCATTAAAAATGCTAGTGAATATGTCTTTTTGCAAGCTGACAAAGGTGGAAATTGGGTTATCATTTCAGAAGCACACTATTTTAAGGTGGTTCATGATTTGCTAATTAACAAGAATGAGTATGTTAAATTATCCATAATCCTGTGGCACATTTCAATGAATTGCTGCTAGAGATTTTAGAGAAGGGGGAACAGTTGGGCTTTCTAACTTCTAAAGATGTTAAAAAATTGTATATTCCTTTCTGCCAGGATCCAGGCTTTTTATGCCTTGCCAAAAATTCACAAACATTTAACTGAACCTCCTGGAAGGCCCTTTGTTTCCTGTTGTGGTTCTTTCCTTGAACATGTAGGGATTTTTTTGGATGGTTATTTGAAGCAATATTTATCCAAGATTCCCTCACATATAAAGGATACAAATGAGTTTTGTAATTTAATCAAAAACCTACTATGGGAAGAGAATTTTTAGTGGGCCACCGTAGATATAAAATCTCTGTATACTAATATAAAAATAAGGTGGGGCTGGGATGCAGTTTCTAAAATGTTAGGGGAAGGGTCTCACACTTCTTTCTTGTTGAATTTGCTTGAGTTTTCTCTGTCACATAATTATTTTATGTTTGGAGATGAACCCCGGGATTCATGAACCTTGCGCCAGGCGCACGCATAGCGTAGGCGCTACAACACCAGATATGGCCGTCGAGCGATTCAGGTACGATCCAATTCCACGTGCACTACCGGCGTGTGCCTGAGTTGCGCCGCCTCCGGCGTAGGTATGTTAAACACCCCATGTGCAGTGTTGCACCATGCAAATGAAGGCATATAGCGATCCACGAAGTGGCGCAGGCGTAGCATAAGGGCACGGCAATGTAAACCAAAAAAAAACGGTTTACATATACCCAAACAATACATAAGAGTAAAGGAAGGCTGTCAACGTCAGGTATCATACTGTTGCAACATGCCAATGGTGAAAGACACCGAGAATGTCAAAAGAAAACATGCACAAAATGTAAAAAATGACATAAATGGTATGTCCGCAGAAACCACAGCAGAACCCCAGGACATGTCCGCGGAAGGTGCTAAACAATGAAATAATATGACAATGTCATAAAAGAGCAGTATAATACACATCAGCTTCACAGCCACAATACACCATAGTATGCATGGAAAGCCACAACCACGGCGCAAGGGTTGCCAAGGAGTGGCGGCAGTGTTTGGCGCCGTAACTATGAATTAGTAGTCAATGCCATGCAAATGAGGCAGATAATACTGAATCGCAAAACCCCCGCCGGCGTAAGGCTGCACCAAACGGTGCAGCGGTAATACACCGAGGAGTGGCCCAGAGGGAATACATGTCAACCGCAGAGGGGTGTGCCACTGTAGGAGGAAGCACATTGGAGCTCAGCAAACATGGGCTGTACAATGCACATCACAGCAGCAGGACCGGCATGTGGGGAAATAGGTGAGCTGAGAGCACACAATGCACGCAGAGATGCATGTGCATGAGGATGACTACGTTCCCCTAACCCAGTCATGTGACGCCCGCCCCGTCAACAACAACGGATACAGGAAGGTGATGCGGAGAATATGAGGAAATGCGGAAGCAGTGTAATGAGCAATCAACACCAATCAACCCACGAAGGCCAATTGGCGGCAGCTGACAACTCTGCATGCAGAAACCCACAAAACAGGACAGGGGAGGCATATGAATGCAAAGAAAGTAGGGGAGGTAGCAGAATGCAAAGAGTGAAGAACCGATACAGCACAGCCAAGTAGAGAGGTAGCATAATGGCGGCAGACAAAATGCATGATATGCCATGTCCCAGAAACGACACATGACAGGGCTCTGCAGGATGCAATCCAGGAAATAGTATGCGCAACGTGCAGAATTAGTAAGGTAAGGTCTAAAGCTAAACCAATGCAGGCAAGTGTAATGCAACACCAAAGGCAACAGCGTTGCAGTGCCAACGGTAAAACACGGAAGATAATCCACAGATACGGCCACACAGACACACCCTATGACATCACTGGGTGTACAGCACAACAGTATAAAGTGTGAATGCACACAACACACAGCCGTGTATTCCCAAACACCGCACTCTATGTGTAAACACACGGGGAACTTTTAAAATGTATATGTTGGGTGCCACCGTGGCCGTGATACATCAGCATGTGTCAGAGACAGACCGAGTTGCGGAGGAGGGTTCCGACAACTACCGTAGGCCTCAGAGGACAAGGAGAGTGTTCAGACCAAGGGTAACCTACCAGGGGCTACAAGACCTGGAGATAGTAGGGCGTTACAGGGTGGACAGGGACACGTTACAGCAAATAGCGGAGCTGTGCCGGCCACGCCTGAGAACAAGAAACAACAGAGGGGAGCCCATCCCAGTGGACACAAAGGTATGTGTAAGCTTGCGAATACTGGCTACAGGTACCTTTCAAAGGCCAACCGGGGATATAATGGGCATCTCACAGGCATCAGCATCCAGGGTACTACACCAGTTTCTGGATGCCATGTTACGACATGCCCATGAGTATATATACTTCCCCAGATCTCAGGAGGAGTTGGCTAGCAATATGCACCACTTCCACCTTGTGGCACAATACCCGGAGGTACTAGGTGCGATAGACTGTACGCACATACAAATCAAGTCACCACCTGGGGAGCAGGGTAGACGCTACATAAACCGCAAGGGATTCCCTCCATCAATTGCCAGGTCGTGCAATGCGCAGGGCATTATCATGGATGTGTGTGCTGGCAGCCCTGGAAGCTACCACGACTCCCATATCTGGCATGCCTCACAGCTGTATCAGGTATTCGCCAGGGGGGACATCACACAAGGCCACCTTGTGGGGATGCTGGCTATGCACTGGAGCCGTGGATGATGACTCCCATCAGAAATGCACACACACACATGCAAGAACGCCATAATGAGGCACACGCACAAACCAGAATAATCATAGAGCGTGTGTTTGGGATGCTGAAATCACGGTTCAGGTGCTTGGATACATCCGGTGGAGCCCTGCAGTACTCTCCAGGCACATGTGCCCACATATTCATAGTATGTGCCATGCTACATAATATGATCCTGCGGAAACAGCTGCTGCAGGGACATAATGGTGAAGGGCCACAAAGCCCACCACAACTGCCAAGGCCAGCACAGGCACAGAGGGTTCAGCACCATGAACACACTGTGCCAGCCCCAGTAGGCAGACGGAGGTGTACCCAATATGCCTATGCCCTGGCAAAGAGGGAATGTATAGCACATACTCTGACAGTGTAGGCCCCATGGACTGACACCTCCCTACCTGCACACACAGTGAAATGGATGGCACACAAACATGGCCACCCGTAATGTGTACCGTATGGGTGATCCCATGTGTGACTCCAACATAGGCAGCACCCAAACACTGCACACCCAACAGCCAGCGGAGCATGGAACGCCAACACCTTAACCGTACGCGGGTCCTACAGCAGACAGCGTTGCTGTATGCTGCCACGTTTGCCGCAAAGTGTATACATATAGACATGTACATATGTGCATATACAGATATGGAGATAGATATCATTACACACATAGAAATATATGTACACATACACATATATAAAGTACAACAGGTAAGACAGGGAATCAGAGGGATGCAAGGTGACAGAGAAGTAAGACGCGATATCTGTACATAGTAAAGATAGTGAACGACAACCTGAGTATCCGGGAGGCTTGACAGAACAGGAAACCTCCACCCATGGAAAGGTCAACCTACCTAAATGCATAATCACGAGTTGGGATGATCGCCAGGCCATGGTACAGTGACAGTACATGTGCGGGTAATATTATGAGGATATGAGGGTGGAGGTAGACACCGCCGGCGGTGATGCGGGCCATGCAGGTACTGTGTGCAACCATCCCTGTGACAGCCGCAGTATGTGTATATGTGCGGTGAGGGTGTCATGTGTTCCGCTGTGCGAGTGTAATGTGTGTGCCACTGTAAAATGTGTATGTTGGTGCCATGTGACAGGCGGAGTGGAACAACATGTGTAGGCATACAGTATAGGAACCACAGGTGTATGTACAGCAGTACCCCAAAGTAGTACTGAGAGCCCTCCTGGCTAGGCACGTGGCGACGTAAAACGATGCAAAGTGAAAATGTCCCAGAATGTACCACAGGAATATAGCCAACATGAAATGCAAAGGACGTATGTACAAATCATGACCGTATGTATGACACCGATATGTTAATTGCAAAACGATACGTCGGCAACGTTACACAGCAATAGTCATGTACCGCGGAAATACGCATGTGCTACCCCGGTACCGATCGTGGCTACGTATCGGCCCGTAAACACCGCTGTGTGTTCTACGAGTGTCAAACAAGCAATCGCCACCCGAATAGGTGGCAACCACTAGCATACAGGCCGTCCCAAGTACAGGACCACAATGACTGTAAATATCCGTGACAAAATGCCAAGGGATAGTCGGCACGCATTTAACAACCGCAGATATACTACCGATGTGACGGAGGAATACATGCAGGAAGCACACATGCAGGCGATACCGACACCAGACGACATCAACACAACCTACACTCCCAGAACAACAGACAGGTAACTGCCAGCTTCCCAGGCAGGGATGGAGCACACACACAAGCATACCGTGTATGTAGAAATGCAAGGCCCACAACCCGTACCCGTCACCCACAACCTCCGATAGTCCCCTTCGCACATATCAAAGGGATACAAGCCGCAATAGCAGCACAAACATACAGGCAGTCAATGACAGCGGCATAACCGCAACATCTCGCGTGGGAAACACTATCAGCAGCGGATGCATACCTGCATCCGTTGTTGAAAGGAATACAAGAGCTATGTTACACATCCGAATGCAAAACGCCATCAACAGACGCCGCCAGGACACGGACACCCACATGTCGAACATAATACCATACCCAACACACACAATCCACGGCTAACACCACTGCGAAATGTACCTGACGCCACACATAGCGGCTGCAGTTACACATAACATAACACAATACAGACCATCTCCACGAAGGTAGTGCAAATAACCAACGCCCAGGCGAGGAATGCAACCATGCCCTAGTTAC
Organism: Protopterus annectens; assembly: GCF_019279795.1. Classification (NCBI taxonomy): domain Eukaryota; kingdom Metazoa; phylum Chordata; order Ceratodontiformes; family Protopteridae; genus Protopterus; species Protopterus annectens. The sequence goes on along the minus strand of NC_056744.1, from coordinate 1,334,029,942 downwards.
GACGCGTACTGTACGAATGGAGTAGATGCACAGGTTATATGCGCACAAGTACACACCGAGGAACAGCTATTGGTGTGATGAACCCACATGTCGCAGGTGACGACGGATATAAGGATGACTCCTAGGATATTCAAACCGTATGCTCATACCGAACTACAAATCAAAAACGGATAGAGTGAGACAACGCAATAGCGAGACACGCAACGGAAAATGGAAGGAAACACAGTAAAGGTATGTAGAACCCACGATATGTACTGGTGTGTAACGCATGATGTGTATGACGAAGCTGCACTGTATATAAACGGTGTTTGTAAGTAAGGATACTTGTCCATAATGCAGAGAGTGGTGAAAGGTGGTTATGTAGTGCTATCCCGCTGAGCATACCAACGACTGTGGACACCGTGTGCACAGCAGTGGGACATCATGTACACAGCCGGGATAACACAAGGGCTGCCACAGGGGGGCATAACACAGAACAATGCCACCCCCCACACCGATGCTGGCAGTGGATGTCCAACAAGGAAGTGCCACAGCAGGGGATAGGACATGTATGTATACTGTCACAGCACACATGTGTATGGGCATATACCATCGATGTCATACGTAATGTGCGCACGACGTGCACGTATGCCTCGCAGTAGGGGTTACTATGTCAACTATGTGTAATGTAAAGCTGTCATGGTGGATATGACAGACATCATACACAGTATCACAGGCATATCATGCATAATGGAGTTATGGCCTATTGGTATGTACACTAACAGGATACGTATGGCCTGTACATATGGGACAGAGTAGTAGCAGAATAGCCATCCAAAATGGAAGGAACACCAAGTAACCATGTCCAAACGATCTGTAGCAGGTGCAATGTGTGCAACAATGAAGTCCGGCAGGTCCATGTGTAAACACATGTGCAGTGTACACAGTAGTGTCACCTCCCCATGGTAGTGTCCACTGAACAGCAGAGGTGGATGTCAACTGCATGTCTACACAGTACTGCTGCTGTGGTGGTACCATGACTGTGTGTCACCCTATCAGCAAGGGAGCTATCACATGAACAGTGCCACAGTGTGTCCCTGTGGGATGTGCACAGGACCTATGTTCCACAGCATGGTGTGTTGTGTCTGCGGAAGTAACACAGAAGCCCAGGCCATGCAATGTGGCATGTGTGCACATATGCAGGAGTGCTCCATTCACCCCGCCCACTGCAATTGCCATGTATGAGTACTACATGCATCAGTAATGCGGAGGACATGGCCCATGTCAGAGTAGATGACACCCCTGTGTATGTGGTACGCAGATGAGTACAGATGTGTTCCCCGTCTGTCATCCGCATATGTAAACTGTCTGAGCCTGGTACACATCATGGCATGATAATGCCGTGCCATGTAAAGTCGTAGCTGTTGTGGAAGGTACACCACGAATGTGTTATTGTAACCCTGCCCATGTGTAGATGTGTGTATGGCACAGGTACAATGGCTACCTATGTACCAGCAACACACACAGTACAGATATGTGTGGCCCTGCAGATGTGTACCCATGCCACAGTGGAATACGGCAACCACAGCACCATGTGGGGCATGCGTGTGTACAGCAACCATGTACAATGTGATATGCATGTATGGGGACAGTATCCATGTGATACCCAGTGGATGACTGTTGCTATGCAAAGGTGATGTGCATGCACCATGTGTGATGCATCCTGATGCAATGACACCCACACGATGTATCTGCCACACCGACACCTGTACGGTTGTTATCAGTATGAGCTGGTGGAGCTACAATGGTGCCAGGTATGTAGATGTGGGATATCTAGGCATGGACAGTACTCTGTGACAGCATGTTGTGTATGTAAGCAAATAGTGAACATGAGGGGCCCCATGACTGAGGACTGTGTAATGCCACATGTACCTGACATGTAGTAGGTAGCATGATATGCTTGCACCACTGTGTGTCCTGTCCAGGATTCATATAGCCTAACATCCTGAGACACAGGGTATGATGTGACGGTGGATGTGTACATTGCCAATACCAGAATGTGGAATGCTGCTGAAGGGCAATGTGGGGACAATGTCTGATCTGTTACCCTCTGTACCACACCAACCACCCATGCAATGGTATGACAGGTGGCCAGCATGTGTATGTGGCGTGCTGTGGCACACAGAAGCCCAACAAGGGTGCCAGTAAAGGCATGGAGGTCATCAATGAGTGTGTGAAGCACGATGTGAGGACGTGCCCCAGTGCCATACTGAATGGTCCAGTCATGGGTGTACGAATGCAGTCCCACATGTGCAATGCAGTACCACCCATGTGTAGTGCGATAGATGCGGTAGTGTGGCGGTCAAGGTACACAATGTCCAACAACAGGCTAGCAGTTAATTCAGTGGGCTGGTGTGGAGACACATACCAAACAGGTTGGCGGGACATAACAGCTAGGGAGATCAGAAGGTGACATTGGGACAGTGTCTTAGGACATAACGTGTGCATGGCAGTACCATGTATGTGTCCACAGGGACACTGCGATGTCCATGTATGGATTGCAACCCTGTAGTGAGTGAGAGTGTGTATTGTTGGTAGGTACACCATTGCCTGGCATGTTGCCAACATTATCTCAGTCAGCAATGCCTGGGTGACTGTTGTACGCGACATCGAATGTGGATGTAGCCAAACAACACAGACATACCACCACACTGCCTGAGGGCCCACACTGCAATGTGCGGCAGTCATGTGTAGGTAGCTAGCCTTGGAGCATGTGATGGGCCACGAGGACCCACCATGGCTGTCAAGTGATGCACCCCACACATGTGAATATCCCCACCGTGCAACAGCCTGCACATGTGCCCATACAGCAGATGTGCATGGAACATGACTACCACCGTGGCATCTGTGAAAAGGCCAGTACCGCCATGTCTCTGTGTGGAATAGCATGGTCCCTACCATTGCGTACATGTTGCGGAAGTGCACTGTGATATGTGTCAGCATAGTCACGTACACTGTCCATCTGCCGGGTGCCATGCCATTAACAACCCCGTCAGCAGACGCCAGTAGTACCGGCTGTAGAGCACTTGTACCATGTATGCTGCGATGGGTGTGTGTCCAGGGTGTGGCTAGCAGGGCCGTGAAGCATATATGTTCATCTACCAGAGGGGGGATATCCCCAGGTTTAACACAGCAGACACATGGAGGTATCGTGCATGCTGAGGGTAGTGTAGGTATGGTATGTGTTGTGTAATGTGTCACCCAGCTAGGTGGAGTGCATGGCCAAGCATGTGTGGGTACATGGGAGTCCATACTAGGGAAGTGTGGGTTGCTGTCAGCACATGGCAGTAGCAGCTGTCCGAGGTCCAATGTACAGTATGACAACACAGCCAGCATGTAACCTGTGGTGTACAGTGTAATCTCTGTTGCGTGTTACAATGTGTCTAGCGGTCACAAACATGGGTATCCGAACATGGAGCACCTACGATGCATTGTGTTTGGAAAATATACAGTATGTGTGCAAAACATTGTGTGATGAGTGATCTCCTCACCTGTGTGTGTTGCAGTCCAGGTATGTGCCTGGGAGGTATGATCCGTGTACAATCTGGACTTGCAGGTGTGCTGTGCAGAGCATGGAGGCAGGTCCCAGGCACCGCAGATAAATGTGAGGTGCACTAGTGTGCGTGCCTTGCTTGTGTGCAGCACAGTGGAAGGTGCAAGCATTGTCCCACATTACCGCATGCCATGCCTGCCTGTTACAGCCCTGCTGGAGACAGACATGTGACACCGCTGCAGAGGCAGCATAGCATGTGAAGATGTACATGTGGGCTCCACACCCTAGGCAGATGTCCGCAGGTCATGTGTGCCACAGTAGTGTGGTCGACCACGACTGTCATACTGGTCAGATACCACATGCCTGTATAAGTACAGTATGAGCATAGTCAACAGTCGCAGTGACAGAGTGGGCCAATGTACAGTATCCCTGTGTTCAGACCACTGCCTACTGTACACATGGCTAGACACACACCCGGAGGGTGAATATACCTTTGAGCCATCACATGTCCCAGTCCACGTAGCCTGTACAATGCCATCACAGGGTGGTCACAATAACGTGTGGTAAGACAGACATGTTGTACCAGGTGATGTGTCATGTGTGCATATGTTGAGTTGCACAGCCATTCACACATCCGCAGCATATCAGTGCATGATGTATAGTGTAACATGATGTGTGGAACTGCACTGTGATCCACAACAGGGTCATCTGAGACAGGTGTGTTGTGAATGGTGTAACCCATGGTCACATGGGATATACACTGGTGCTGTTGGCTGCCATGCTGGGGGCCACCAGTGGTGCCTGCAGTGGTCATACAGACATACTGCGCACTGTGTTCTGGCAGGAATGTCCATTGTTGTGGATGATGTGTTGCTACGTGAAGGTAGGTGTGTGTTGTGAATGTTACACATCCAGATGTGACCATCAGGCGCAGTCATGGTCATCGACAGCATCACACACATCCACAGCGGTCAGAACCCTGTCCCCAGAATGGGTGTCAGCCGCCCGCGTACTGTGTGACATATGTGCAGATGGCGGAACACCTCCTACTGGCTGGATAACAGTGTCAGCTAGGACAGCTATGTGATGGCTGGAATACGCAGTGATAATGTACAATGCTGGTATCCCAATGAAGTACCTGGAATCACACACAGTACGCCATGGCTGGCATGTAAACCATGTACAACAATGACTGTGTGACAGACACAAACAATGCGTAGACATGTTGAACATGCACACATGAGAACACCAAATGAGGTATGTTGCACATATCGATGTACAACTGCCATCCATGGCCATAGCATGGATGCAGACACATATGCCCCACAGGCAGTATCACACCATGTAGGTAGGGGGGCATTGCGCGTGTACATGTGACAGTTGCTGTACCGCCACATGTCCTGCATAGCCGTCATGTAGGGGTAGCAGTGGTACGTGACTGTTGGACATGCCTGTACATTTGACCATGTCCCACAGGATATGTGTTACGTGTGTACAACATGTGTTGTGCCATCATCAAGCTGTGAAGTGTATGGCTGCCAGTGTACCTTTGTGACATGTTCTGTGATGGGTGCAAAGGCACGCAGTACTGCATTGCATGCCCACATGCCCCACACAGGTGCATAGCCTGAACATACAATACAAACAGGGTGTTGGATGATAGCAACCCACAAGAGGAGATGGGTACTGGTGGCAACCCACTACCACCTGTTCAGGTAAGGTGTGCATGTCTATGACACATTAGCACCCGAGAAGCTAGCAGTACAGCAGTACCGGGTGGCATGCATATATGTTCACCAATACCCCTGTGTGTCCCACCACTGGCCCGTGGACAGACAGACACCAACACAATGTGCAGATTTGATATGTGCACAGCACATCACCGCTGGCCACTGTAGAACAGGCTTACTGTGTAGACATGTGCACAGTAGGTCTGCGCCAGCCACACTCAAACATGTTATGTGCCGAACCACACCAATAGTTTAGCCCATGCCACAGACAGATGTGCACGCATCTGTGTATGTACGTCTGGGAATGTCCCCGGCCTAGCAGTATAGCTGTGTCAGTGTTGCGAACAACATACTGAATGGGCTGTATGTGTGAGGGGTGTGTCATACGTGTATGGTCAGATCGACGATACCATCAGTGCCCCTGCTATGTGAACATCCCTGTCCCCATACATGGATACCTATGCTGTGCCCAACACCACGTTCCCTGTGGGAGGGATGGCGCTGTGCGGTGCACCAGCTGACATGGGGGTGGCAGCAGGCACTGGATGTAGACATATGTGGCACCCATGTCAGGCCAGGCAACCATCCATGTGCACGGGATAGCAGTGTGTGGGCACATACAGCACTGTGTTGAACAATATCGCAGCACATAGCACCTGTCAGGGTTAATGTGTATGCATGGATGTGCGATACCTGCATGCACCAGACACACCCCCACCAAGCAGCGTGCAGCCTACCTTGCAGAAGGCCAGTGTCCACACCATGATGATAGACATGTGTAATGTCCATATACACATAGCAATGACATATGGAATGGACTGCCACCCTGCCAATATCAGTACCCCCCAGGTGGGTCACATCCCAGTGCCATGTATGTGACATACCCTGCCATACCATGCAGCCCTGCCCAGCAAGGCTGCACGTGCTATCACAGTCCTACATGGTGCGATGGACAAAAGGCACTTTCACTATCAACCGTCCACAGCAGTAATGTGGCAGTGATGCACCCTGTGGTGTTACAGGTGCTGTGTGTTGCTGTGGACAACGTGCGTGCACATGCTATGCATGACCTTTCCTGCTAATGTCACATGGTTACACATTGTCCCATGTGTATCACATGTGCAACACAGGTGAGCCGTGGCAGGTTGGCCAACACCCGTACAGTGCTGTGTAGATGTACATGGCACAACACATGCATGTACAGGTGTCCATGTGTATGTGTGCAGTGCCACCACTGACGTTCATAATGGCCGCATACGGGATGCCTAGTGACATATACACAGCATCCAGGTGAACAGTTGAACTGTTGTCACATGGGGACATGTGCCAACTGATATGGACACAGGTGCAGGCAGGTACACATGTCCACAGCAGGCTAACATCAACATGGTGCGTGTACAGTGTGATGAGGTGACACACAGATATGATATGAGACCCACTGCTTAATGGTGTGACAGCAACACGTCGGCTGTGTCACTGCCATGATGCATCGCAGAGATTACTGTGCAGATGTTGTACATGTCATAGCAACGTATGTCCAGCAGTATGCCAGTACAGCAGTGTAAATGTGACCTGTCAACATCATTATGTCTTACAGATAATGCCACGTTCCCGGCTGCCTGCCTTCAGCCGACAGGAGGATGATGTGATTATACCGTTGCTCCATGACAACTACGATATACTATTCAGCCATGTGCCACTACAGGCACAGCAGCGGGATGACCTGTGGCAGGATTTGCGCAGGAGGGTGAACAACGTGGGCGGCAACAACCGCACCTACCAGCAGATCCGCAGACACTGCACAGACCTAATTCGGCCGCAGCGAAACAGCGTGCCGCTGCAATCGCCAGACAACAAGGTGGGACAGGTGGTGGGCCACCAACCCAACCTCCACTCACACACACGGAGGAGCTCCTGGCCAGTCTGGGGACACCCAGGGAACAACATGCAGAAACACTCGCCGCCATCGTGGAGGTGGGTGTCTCCCAACCAACGAGCCTGGAGCTGCCTGGTAAGTCAGTCTTGCATGTTTGTATGATAACTGACGTAGGTGTGGGTGTCATAGTACACCACATAATGTACCAACACATGCCAGGTATATGGCCACAAGCTGCATACTACAGTATGCTACGTTGTGTTTGCAGACATGTGCATAGCACATGCTAACACACAGGTACATGATGTGACATGCACAGTGCTTACCGTGGCGATAGTAATGGATAATGTGTATACTGTTGTGTCGCCTTTATACAGGTACCTCTGGTGTCGCACAGACATGGGTCCGTCGCAGGTGAGACTGTTGCTAGTAATAGGCATGATACAGTGTATAGATATTCCCCATGTGTCCAGGTATGACATGCACACCTGGGTCTGCCCCAGTCACGGTATACAGGTTGCACCACCCGACACACACCACCCATGTACAGTAGATACAACCGTTAGTATAGACCGGCATGACACCACATAACCCATCGGTGTGATATGTGCAGTCAGCTATGCATACAATGGTGGAGGTGTTCCACAATGGCTGCATGTGTAGTATGCATCGGTATGCCTTTGCGGTACACACACAGTACCACATAGTGAGCTGTGATCTGGCCAGCACACAGGTGTTACCACTGTGACCTATGCCCCTGCATTGGGTGCACACGTTGTGACATGGCACATGACATGTCCCATGCATGTGGTGGTCTGTCCGCAACATTGTCACACCATGACATGACCTACGCGCGACATAGCAGACATCCACAATGTCTGCATAGCCTTCAGGAATGTGACACCTCAGACTAGTATGGGTGTATGTCACATGGGCCACCACAGGGATGTGTACACGATGCCCATCACACACAATTGTCCATGAACCAGTCAAACATGGCCATGGGTGATACCTACAGGCATGTTGCCACACAGTACATCCGCAGTGGGTAGTCACCGTTGCACCCTGTCCACACATAGTGCGGTCATAGCTGTAGTGGACCCCCTGGACATCTGATGTGGTACACCAGACAAATGAAATGCCTGTCAGCAGCCAATAGAGGTGCCACCAATGTCTACCATATACGTGCTGTGGAACAGCATGACTGTGTTGCAGACATGGCAATGCAATGCGTCCAGGTTATGCATCGCACAGAAACATACCTGTGTCTTGCTGCCATGCAGTGGCACAGTGCCCGTACTCCCCACTGTACAGCTATGTACACAGCTCACACCAACCACACCTGCACAGACATCCTTGTTACACATGCATTCTATCTGTAGCCTGTACACATAACACTGCACTGTGACATCCGTTTTGATGTGGTGCATGTGGTGGGACACCATTGTCACATGTCCACATGTTACCGCACATGTTTGCGGTGTACATGACATAGTGACGCCAGCCATGTGTACTGTTAACCCGCCCATGGCCACACGGTGTATCACGGTGATGCATGCAAACTACCATGAATGTGTGTACTGCAAGCCTACTAAGAGACACCTGCTTGATGTAGTGTGCACCCCAGGGCAGTATGCATACTACCACTATTAATGTCTGGGCTGCATTCACTGGGCTGTGGTGTGGGAATGCTGCATGCCACCTGCAATATCACATGCATGATGTGTCTGCATGTGTGTGTGTCAGCGTGTGTGTCCGCATGTGTGTGTGTGTGTGTGTGTGTGTGTGTGTGTGTGTGTGTGTGTGTGTGTGTGTGTGTCTGTGTGTGTGTCTGCGTGTGTGTAATGTAACTTACGGTATGTCTTTGTATTCACAGGTGCTGTAGGTGCGTTCCCCTCCTGCGGTCCATCTGATGCTAGTGTCCCCACAGATACTAGCGGTGATGACCATGTGCATGAGGCTCAGGCAGGGTCGTCACGGGCAGAAGCTGTGCCATTGGATAACATCCCACCTATGTCCCCTTCATCTCCGCACACGGTTCAGATGCCGACACATACCACATCACCGTTGCCCATAGAGGAAGGACAGTCAGCGTCTGTTGGCACCGAGCAGGAATGTGTGGTGGCTACAGAAGGTGCGGTACACACCATGTTGCCAGTGTAATGACTGGTGATGTGCCACACAGGCATGTGGCTGGTGCTGCTCGTAGGAGGAGCACTGGTAGACATGCACCTGCCATACAGGGTGCAGCAGCTGGTATCACCAGACGCATGTTTCAGGCTGTAATGGCGGCACAGGCACGTGCCGAACGGCAGAACCAAGAAGGGCAGAGGCTGCAGAGGGCCGCAATCCATTCCTTAAATGAGAACATCCAGTCATTGGTGAATGCTCAACAGCAGCTTGCCGATGTTCTGGATAGGAGATTAGGTGAGATGGTTGGAATCCTCGACCGAGGCATGTCAATCCGCGAGCGTGAGCTGTCTGTGCTGGAACACCTGGTAGGGGTGAGGCATAGGACACGTGGCCATAGGCCAGCAACACCACCTAGTGCAGGTTGACGTGTGCGTGCCACCTCTCATGCCCACTCACACAGTGCTGGTAGCAGCAGCAGTGCAGCTGGTGCTACACCAACCACACCAGGACACAGCAGGCCACGTGGACGTGGCCCTGGATGGTCCCAGCGTGGACACGGTTCCAGCGGACATGTGTCATCGGAGAGTGGCCACTCCATACCTCCACCCGGTAGTGCCCGTGCGACCCCAGGCAGGCACGGGTCACGTGGCCGCAGGCGGACAGAGTGAGCCATACAACCTGCACTGTACAGTCTGGGGCTGCCAAGTATACCCCGTGTAGGCATCACAGATGGCTGAACTGTGTACACACATACCCACACACAGCAGACACAACTGTAGGGCTCCACCACATCCACATGCATTCTGCACAGTCATGCCCAGTAAATGCACAGGCCCTTACACACACACATGATGTCATCCATTGGTACAGCCTATGCCCCTGGCACACATATCACCCTGTGCATATGATGAAGCCTCTACCACAGCACCGTGATCCACACCATCGGTGCACGGTTATGCAAACATATTCTGATGCACAGGGTGGACAAGATAGTGAGAGGTGTATGTGATACCTGTGTCCGCATAGTACGTGATGTGTATGTTGCAGTGGTTGTGTATGACAGGTGACAGGTGCGTATGTGACGTGGGTCATGCACTGACATCATGCAGCAGACATACCATGTAGTGCAGGTGCAGCATACATTGATCTGTGTACACGGTATGCATGGCGGTTACATGTGTAGCACCATGTTGGTTCAGTTAACCTGTATGCCAATTATGGTGTACTTGCATGTGCCTACTGGGAGCACTGTTATCAGTCCCCCATGTGTAGCTGTGGGGTACCCACAGGCACATCTGGCAATATCAGCATACCACAGGTACCCGCAACCTGCATGGACCCCTACATAGGTACATAGGCACATAGGTACATACCAGGCTATGTGCCCTACGGCATGTGTAAGCCTAGCCAGAGTGTGTGTGGCTGTCACCACCCCTTAGGATGAGGATACCACATCCATCGGTCCGCTGTCCCTCTGTCCAGCAGTGACACAGAGATGATGCCTGGCGCATACCTACGATCACACATCCACACGTCAGGATTACTCTTGGACAAAGTCAGTCAGGGGCTCTGCTTCACATGGGCTGGGAATCCTTTCCATGTTGTAGGGTGTCTCTGGGCATTGACCCTGTTCCCCCAGCACGTCCTATTTATGTCCGTGTTGAGGTTTCTGTCAGTTGCTTCTGTGCCCGTGTTTGCTTGGAGCCTAGGAGGTGGAACATGTCCATGTCACCCAGGTCGGACATGGCCGTGTATGTCAGGCACAGATCACCACAGAGCAGACGTGCTGGGAAGGTATACAGCCAGAGTCCCCTTGGTCGGGCAGCGTGTGACACATGTCTCAGCACCTTTATCCCTGTGTTGTGGAACGTTTGTGGTCCTTCTGAGTGCTGCAGGTGTCAGGTTAGGTACATCCCAGATGTGGCGTTGTACGCAATCATTGGTCTGATGTGTGAAGAGTACAGGGGTACAATGAACTCCCCTGATGTGGATGTGATTCCTTCCTGACCAGGTGGCCACAGTGGAATGTCTTCCCAACCACATTGGCATTGTGAGTGTCGACAGAGGTTACCGACAGGTGTGGTACCCATGTCCCTGAACACGTCCACCATGTTCAATGGATTACCACCTACATGGTACGCCGGTGAACATGTCCTTCCCACTGGGTAGGTCTGCACCTTCCCTGGCATGTAGCATCAGGCCATGGCTCTGGCACCAGTTATCCATTTCTATGAGGCCCCAGGTGGATGTCCGTGTCTGATGGGGTGTTGAGTATGGTGGCCGGTGTGCAGTCATCTGCATACCTTGTCTGCCACAATCCCCCTATGTTTGCATGCACATTGGAAGGTTGAATGCTGAACAGGAGGGGGCCCAGGACTGAGCCCTGTGGGCCTCCACTCGAGACCAGCTTGGAGTCTGACATGGCACCAGGAACACAAACCCTGTGTGGTGTGACCTCCATCCAGTTGGCAAACCATCGTGTGACATATGTCTCCACATGTACGCTGGTGAGCCTTTCCATGGGTCCCACGTGGAGTGTTGTTTGAACGCTCCCGCCAGGTCATGGTAGTCTGTGCAAACCGACGTACCCCCATCAATGGCCTTAGTGACCCCTCCAGACAGGTCGAGCAGGTTTGGGAGGCAGGATCTGCCCTTGACTAGGTCGATGTGGGTATGTTCCGGTATTGGCTGTACACCACTGTCTGTACTTATGGGCTCCAGTATGGACCTCCCCACAGCTTTGCAGACAAGGCTTGTCAAGCTGATAGGGCAGGGATGTCTACAGTCCAGAAGAGCACTACCCTGGTGTAGTGGGACCACAGCTGCCATATGCCATCCAGCGGGGACCTAGCCCGTAGTAAGCCTAAGATGACACAGCGGCCTTATGTGTGGGGCGAGGGCCTCAATGAGGTTGTGTAGCACACAGCCAGGGACACCATCTGGTCCCATTGGTGCTGTGTTCACCGCTTAACAGATATCAGATCTCTCCTGGGCATACGAGTTGTTTGGGAGGCTAGAATCTGGTGGGATGGATACGTCCCCTCTTGGGGGGGGGTAGATGTATGCATGGAACATGTCCGCTGGTTTGTTGACAATGTCTGTGGGTTCAGTGATCATTGTACCATTCTGGTGTAATTCCGGGCATGACTGTGTGCTCCCACCCATGTCCCTACCACAGCTAAGGAAGGCCCTATGGTTGTCTTATGTGTCCTCTGCAGTACCACTCCCACAAGCGGCCTTGGATGATTGTATGTGTGATCGTATGTTAACGCCGGTATTAATCAGTGATGCCTTCCCTGGTACTGATATTGCTCTGTCATGTATTAGCTCCAACTGTCGTTGTACAGTTTGTCAATGGCTGGGGTCCACCAGACCATGTGCCTGCCTTCGGTGGACAAGGTCCTGATGTTATCATGATCGCTTGGTGCAGACATCCCTGGGGGTGCTCAGAGAAGGCATTTGTAAGGGTTTCAGCAGTGTGGCCTGTGTTTACCACTGGCATGGAGGCCTTGTAGGGTACCACACCGGTCATATGACGTGTGTGGTTCGCTGTGGAGAGGTCGTCACTTTGGTCTCCCATGCCGGTGTTGGGTGCAGGATGCGGATTACCAGTGGATTCACTATATGGTCTGACATCACCATTGAGGGATGTACATCCTGTGTGGAGCATATCCTCCCCATGTGTGATGATCAGAACTGGTATACGTCCCCCCTTGTGGGTATGGTGCATGGGTGTTCCACAGCAGTCAGGTGTATGAACACCTGGGACCTTTGGCGTAGGGTGTTGTGTCCTGGGTAATGTTCTCGGTCTATGTATGGGTGGTTGATGTCACCCAATATGACGGTGTTGTGAGAGCATTCACACTCACCAGTGTCTTCAGGACGGCTGTGCAGGTATCCTGGGTTTGGGAGGGTGGTCTGTAGCATGCAACAAACTGTAGGGCAGTCCTAACCATGGTTAATTGCACCTGGATATTCCCCGCTGCTACGTGCATCTCTGCCAACATGGAGGTGTGTGTATCCGTCATGGAAATGGGGACTCCCCCTCCTTCTGTGTTATGTCCGGGTTATGGTCCTGAACGCGTGATATGTGGTATGAACCGACAGTGCTGGGGTGCTCTCAGCAGCCCTGACCAATGTTTCAGTTACAGCACTGACATCGATGTCCTCCATACTGAGGAGGGCATTTGAGGGTGTGCAGCTTGGCCGTAGACCACTGGCAGTGAGCTGTATTATCCTGTGTGTTCTCCAGGCTTGTAGTGTAGGGTGGTAGGTTTATCATTCCAGCCGTGCCTGCAGTGAGCACTGTGGGGGTGGCAGGTGCCCTCGCCAAACCCTTGAAGACCGGGTGCGACAGCTGCCAGCCATACCATGCGAAGGGGCGTGGCGTGCCAAGCATGTCATCCCAGGTAAGAGGAATCGGATCCCTCAGACTGACACCGGTAACCAGGCACATTATCAAGGGTGACCACATTGAGCCAGTATAGTGGCATCATACTTGATGAGGGTGGGATACTGCCCAGGGTCAGGGACATGCCGGCCTGGGCTACACAATCTGAGTGGCCCTCTATGTCTCCTGTAATGTATCCCAGGGTGGTATGCCACCAGTCGTTGACACCAGCATGGGCAATGACCGCGTCATACCTGTACATGCTGCGGAGTGACCTGAGTGCGTGTGTTATGTGGCGTATTCCAGAGCCCGGCAGGCAGCCTACTGTGATGATTCCCTTGTTCAGTATGGTGGGTGGGACGTCGGTGTGTCTGGCAGTGGCGTCACCCATTACAGGTGTGTCTGGCAGTGTGTGTGTCGCCTTTGGGGCTCTGCCAGGTTAGCACACTGACGTTGAGAACTATGTGTTGCATGTCCTATGTCTTGTGGAGGCAGTAGCTTGTGTGTCTGCTTCAGAGGGCTCGTTAGGTTCGTGACATGTCCTACAGTGCCTCCAGGTATGTCTTAGTGTGTTCATGTGTTTGATTAGCATTTGCGATAGTCACATGTGACACTGGGTATGTGGTGTGCATTGTGTCCTTCCCCTTGCCGGTCATGGTTGGAGAGAGCACAGCCCCCTGTCTGGCTATATAGTTGCGTCTGTCACATGTATTATGTTCATTGGGGGAGGTGCGGCTTGTCCGTGTCCATGAGGCACCTGTAACAGTGGCCAGGATGCCCAGATTCACCATCTGAACAAGAGAGGTCGCTAGCAATTGACCCGTCGACATGCCAGAGGATGTGAATGCATTTGCTGTGTAACCGGGTCAGAAGGCACCTATAGGGAAGTGGGCACACAAGGGGATTCTAGGACAGTGTAGTACTCCATTTAGTATACATGTACTTTATCTATGTGGGAATACTATGGGAGCAGGTGCAGAGCTTTTCTGATGTAGAGAACAGACAGTCGGGATTGCAAGTAGAGAGGTCATACACATAAACCTGCGGAGCACGGAGCCGGATACAGTGTAACGTTGCTTACACGGTATATGATGCACATGTCCACACATACTGCACCTGACGCCTGTGGTCGGTGCCACAGGCTACGGTGGACAGAGACATCACATACATGGCATGACACAGTACAGGTATGGTGACATTCTGCAGGTGTCATACGCAGTGTGCTGGCTACTGACCACAGGTGTCACCTGTCAGCTGTGGTGCACGGTGTTCGACAGTCGGATGCTGTACCGGTATAGGAATATTCCCGCATTCGCAGGGTGTACACCTCGATGGCACACACACCATTGTGTGCAGATGGGGACACCTGTCTGTGTGGTCGGCACCCTCACAAGACAATGCACCGACGCGCCATGTCACAGGGGGTGGTCTTGCACAGGTGGCCAGTAAGGCTCACAGGTATGGGAATGACAGGGCTGTACAATGCAGCACCACTACAGGATGGTCACCCTGTGTGGTCAGTGTCCAGTCACAACACGATATCTGCATACACCCTCTCAACAGGCAGCAGACATACACACATGTCGACACACTGACATGGTGGGGGCCACACATGTCTACACGGAGGGATGACGTGTTGCATGTACTACACCATCCACATTGGTGCACCCCCCACTGAGGTAGGTACAGAGCTCTACCATGGTGTACAGTGATGTGTGGCACGTGGCACATAGTTCCCCCGATCTGTGGCATACATGGGCACACATTCCTGCACACATGTTGGTGCTAGGAATGCCACACCCGCTACATGGGATTTGTGCAGGCATGCAGCGGTATGTGGTGCATCCTGCGTACTACCACTGTATCCGGCAGCTGTGCCAATATCTGCACTTGGGTGGTGGTAGGGGTTACAGTGGCAATGTGACATATGGTCGAACCCGCATGGCCGATGGGTATGCATCATGGCAGCGCTGTCATGTAAAGGCGACATAGCGGACTGTATGCACATGGCAGTGTAGGACGGTGTGTGACACACCTGTGACCAGCACCTGCACACATGCATGTGGACAGGTGTTTAAACAAATGGTGTACACACAGACTGCCATGCGTGCTGTTACTATGCCACCATATGATGGCCCCCATGATGGGTATGCATGTGGGAGGGGGGTTGTAACTGTGTTACGGACACCAGACACCGCCCCTGCACGGCTGCACCGTGCACAGTACACGTGTCACATGTATCCCCTGTTGCCATGTGTGTATGCATTGCTACATTTTGACATGTGTGTCAACATACATGGTACATGGACTGTGCTTTGGTATCACAGCTGTCACAGGCAAACTGTACAAGGGTATGTGTCCCTGTGAACACCGCCACACCCTGTAGGGGGTGCATACCACAGACATGTGGCCACCTTCCCTTCGTGTGTGTATTACCGCGTATGCCTGTGCCATGCATGTGGTACATCACAGGCTTCATATGTGTCCTGCGTGCAGTCCATGCACACAGCCTGGAAACCACATATGTGACATATCCGGACATTGTTTCACTGTGGTACAGCTGCAGTCATGTGTCATACCTGTGTCAGGCCCGTGGCATGTGTGGAGCACGCCTGTCTATGTATACCGGTACGGGTGGACTACATCACACCTGTGGGATCATTGATAGTACATGTGTACTCTGCACGACGGACGTACACTGCCACATAGTCTTCTGGACATATGTCACATGCAGTTTCTGGACCGTGAGGCATACTGCTGCACCGATGACATGGTGCTGGCATAGCAGCTACAGTGTTCACTTCAGTGTGTACATGTTCAGCCTGCACCCGTGGTGCCTGTGCTGTCATCTGTGTGTGTACGTGTGACTGCATGTGTGTCCACCCTTGGCGTGTGTGCGGGTTTACCTGGCCGTGACTTGCAGTGTGCACTCCGTCTGCATGCCGGATGGCGCGTAGCACATACTACATGTGTGAGCATGGCCGGGTCGCTGTTGTGTGGCTGGACACACACGATGGTCCACAGTCTGCCTCCCATGCCGTCGCCCATGTGTATGCATGTCTGCACTGTGCCGATTCTAAGTGTCTGAGCATGCCCAGTACGCAGCTGTGTAGATGGACACACAGTACAGTGCACACCGTGCCCGACTGCATTGATACCCCGGGTGCATGCCTGTTTCCTCTTCGCAACTGCCACGTCTGTGGCATGGCCGGGTTGCTGTTGTGTGGCTGGACACACACGACGGTCCACAGTCTGCCTCCCATGCCGTCGCCCCATGTGTATGCATGTCTGCACTGTGCCGATTCTAAGTGTCTGAGCATGCCCAGTGAGCAGCTGTGTAGATGGGCACACAGTACAGTGCACACCATGGCCGACTGCGTTGATACCCTGTGAGCATGTCTGTCTCCCCTTTGCAACCGCTAGGTGTGAGAGGCATGGCCAGTACACCTGTCGGGGCTACACACGACAGTCGGCACCGATGTCTGCTACTAGGCGTGTAGCCATGGCCAATGACATCCTGCATAGCCATGGTGACCATCCAGGTGACTCATATGTGGCTGTCATGCCACATTGGCTGCCTACATCCTGCATGCCGGATGCCCTCTCATAGGGTATACTGTCATGTGGTGCATCCCGTATTCATGTCGTGATGTACTGCTCCGTAGTTATTTGGTATTCCCGACTGCAGCACTACCGTGTTACTGTACGGCCACCTTGGGATGGTAACAGGCTGTGTGACTGCGCACTCTGTCTTCATTCCCTATCGGCCGCATTGCCTCTGCAGATGATACCACCCACCTAGAGGTATGCCTCCTGACAGTGCTGTGCTCAGTAATCCCGTAGCGTTCTGTAAATGCTGCATGCTGTAGTGAGTTCATGTAGGTAGGCAGGTTCGACTCGGCCCTTCCCTGTGTGTGTGTGTTTCCAGCTGCCTCTGCAGATGAACATGCTTTAGACGCCGCAACACATACCTTGGCTATTGCCAGCTATTCTCTTACGGTGATGTCACCCGCCTAGAAGTATGCCTCTGACAGTGCTGTGCTCAGTAATCTTAGTAGCACGTTCTGTAAATGCTTCATGCTGTAGTGAGTTCATGTACGTAGGTATAGGTTCGACTCCAGCCCTTCCTGTGTGTGTGTGTGTTTCCAGCTGACCCTTCCCTGTGTGTGTGTGTGTGTGTGTTTCCAGCTGCCTCTGCAGATGAACATGCTTTTAGACGCTTCGCAACACATACCTTGGCTATTGCCAGCTATTCTCTTATGGGTGATGTCACCCACCTAGAAGTATGCCTCTGACAGCGCTGTGCTCAGTAATCTCGGTAGCGCGTTCTGTAAATGCTTCATGCTGTAGTGAGTTCATGTAGGTAGGCGTAGGTTCGACTCCCGGCCCTTCCCTGTGTGTGTGTGTGTGTGTGTGTTTCCAGCTGCCTCTGCAGATGAACATGCTTTTAGACGCTTCGCAACATATACCTTGGCTATTGCCAGCTATTCTCTTACGGGTGATGTCACCCGCCTAGAAGTATGCCTCTGACAGCACTGTGCTCAGTAATCTCGGTAGCTCGTTCTGTAAATGCTTCATGCTGTAGTGAGTTCATGTAGGTAGGCGTAGGTTCGACTCCCGGCCTTTCTCTGTGTGTGCGTGTGTGTGTTTCCAGCTGCCTCTGCAGATGAACATGCTTTTAGACGCTTCGCAACACATACCTTGGCTATTGCCAGCTATTCTCTTACGGGTGATGTCACCCACCTAGAAGTATGCCTCTGACAGCGCTGTGCTCAGTAATCTCGGTAGCGCGTTCTGTAAATGCTTCATGCTGTAGTGAGTTCATGTAGGTAGGCATAGGTTCGACTCCCGACCCTTCCCTGTGTGTGTGTGTGTGTGTGTTTCCAGCAGCCTCAGCAGATGAACAAGCTTTTAGACGGCCGCAACACATACCTTGGCTATTGCCAGCTATTCTCTTACGGGTGATGTCACCCGCCTAGAAGTATGCCTCTGACAGCGCTGTGCTCAGTAATCTCGGTAGCGTTCTGTAAATGCTTCATGCTGTAGTGAGTTCATGTAGGTAGGCGTAGGTTCGACTCTCGGCCCTTCCCTGTGTGTGTGTGTGTGTGTTTCCAGCTGCCTCTGCAGATGAACATGCTTTTAGATGCTTCGCAACACATACCTTGGCTATTGCCAGCTATTCTCTTACGGGTGATGTCACCCACCTAGAAGTATGCCTCTGACAGCGCTGTGCTCAGTAATCTCGGTAGTGCGTTCTGTAAATGCTTCATGCTGTAGTGAGTTCATGTAGGTAGGCGTAGGTTCGACTCCCGGCCCTTCCTGTGTGTGTGTGTTTCCAGCTGCCTCTGCAGATAAACATGCTTTTAGATGCTTTGCAGCACATACCTTGGCTATTGCCAGCTATTCTCTTACGGGTGATGTCACCCACCTAGAAGTATGCCTCTGACAGCGCTGTGCTCAGTAATCTTGGTAGCGCGTTCTGTAAATGCTTCATGTTGTAGTGAGTTCATGTAGGTAGGCGTAGGTTCGACTCCCGGCCCTTCCCTGTGTGTGTGTGTGTGTTTCCAGCTGCCTCTGCAGATGAACATGCTTTTAGACACTTCGCAACACATACCTTGGCTATTGCCAGCTATTCTCTTACGGGTGATGTCACCCGCCTAGAAGTATGCCTCTGACAGCACTGTGCTCAGTAATCTCAGTAGCGCATTCTGTAAATGCTTCATGCTGTAGTGAGTTCATGTAGGTAGGTGTAGGTTTGACTCCCGGCCCTTCCCTGTGTGTGTGTGTTTCCAGCTGCCTCTGCAGATGAACATGCTTTTAGACGCTTCGCAACACATACCTTGGCTATTGCCAGCTATTCTCTTACGGGTGATGTCACCCACCTAGAAGTATGCCTCTGACAGCGCTGTGCTCAGTAATCTCGGTAGCGCGTTCTATAAATGCTTCATGCTGTAGTGAGTTCATGTAGGTAGGCGTAGGTTCGACTCAAGGCCCTTCCCTGTGTGTGTGTGTGTGTGTGTGTGTGTGTTTCCTGCTGCCTCTGCAGATGAACATGCTTTTAGACGCTTCGCAACACATACCTTGGCTATCAGCGGCCATTCCTTTATGGATGTTGTCACCCACCTGTACATGTGCCTCTGACGGTGGTGTGTTCGGTGGTCCGCGTAGCGCATTCCATACCTGTGTCATACTTTTGTGCGGTTGGGTATGTGGGGGTGTGGTCAATCACCATGCCTGCCACATGTGTGTGTGTGTCCATGCTCCCAGCTGCATGGGTTCATAGGGTATGGCTTTAAGGTTTCCGCAGAACACTCATATCCTGCCGCCATCCCTGTGTTTGTGGATGGTGAGACGCAGCTCGTGTACTGCTTGTGCCTGCTGTGGTTGGCGACCTCCGTAGCGTGTTCTCCATGTGCACCCTGCTATGGTGTGGTGGGGTGGTGCGGTGTACATTACACTCACGTGCTTGCCACATGTGTCCGTCTGTATCTCTGGCATTGTATATCTACGTACCTATGTTGTGCCCGTAGTGCTGCTCTTGCATGGACAGCTGTCTTTCCCATGTATCGCATATTTGCACGGCTGACACATAGAACTGTGGTACGTTGCATATCCACTCATTGTCCATGCACCGTCCGTATTCCAGAACACCCTAAAGACATCTGCTGGATATCGTGGCAGACAGCTATCCTTGCTGTACTGACACTGTACCCGTACACGCCATACACCTTGTGTGTAATTGCCTATTTATGGTGTGTGTATGTCTACCTGTGCTGTATGCATGGCCATGTGTGTGTCCCGCTATAGCCATCTGTGCAGGTGTCGCCACTATGGGTAATCCTTGTGGACCGCTGTTTCATGTGCACGTCTGCACATACCTGCAGACCGTACTACCCCTCCTACGGCAGCGGCCTTAGATCGACTGCTGCCCTAGGCTGTAGGGCTCCATGGCGCCCACCACCACAACACATGGTGCCCCCATCTTGGTATATCTACATGACACACCTACTAGACAGGTGGCCCTACTAGTGCGGCGCCCTGGGCAGCCGCAGGATTGGCGTATGCCTACGGCCGGCTATGAGCACATCACAAGGCATACGAATACATTCGGTGTTTTACGACATCTAGGTTATAATACCAGAGGGGGGACCTCATCAGGTATGCTATAGAATGCGGATTTAAATGGATTATTAGGTGGAGGGTTGGCCACACACCAGGGCTGACCGATGGAACACTGATGAGGCCTCTTTTGAGAAGCAGGTGGATTAAACCCCGTAACAGGAATGTAGTTTAGGTACAGATGTAGAGTTAACACACATTTGTCCACTCTTTCAGTTCTGTACCACTGTATTACAGTGATATGATATGCATATCTTCTATATATATTGTTAGATCTTTGATTGATGAGTATTCGCATAGTACAATATCATGTAATACATGTGTTAATAGGATGCTTTCTGAGATGTTAATATATGTGTGTGTAGTTAACATTGCGTCTGTGCTTTCTATGCTGTGGTTACATGTTCATTGTTTGCTGAGAAAGTAACAAATGGAAGTGTAAGGGGGGATATTTAAAGCCTGGATGCTTCTATGTTATGTGTAAGTCTCACGGAGCCTACGGGTGAAAGCGCTTACATGTGTATGACGTAACCTTTGTATACCATATGTGACCTGTCGTGGACAATGTCTACGTTGACTGTTTCATCTACCTATGTGTGACTTGATTTGTGTGCCATAAGGTGCCAGCGGGTCTTTGATGTTGATTAGGTGTATTCCATGGTCAGTTGACATTAATCCTATTAATTCACTGAAGGATGTTCTTCATAGGTGGGAACGCCATAGTTTGACCATCGTATGACTTTCCTAGCTGACGTTGATATTGTGCCATTGGTATGTGTTCCACAGGTCACCCATGTGTTCCGCGGTATGGAAGCGTGTGATCCCCATTTTGTTGCTGGCAGATTGAGTGCTGTGCGCGGTATTCGCAGCGGTCTGGCTTTGTATGGGGAGTATCTACTGTAGTCCCTATCTGTATTTCCTGTGTTATGCCTCACTGCAGCTGTGTGATTCCACCAGGTTTGCAGTTATGGGTGCCATCTTGGTCCTACGCTTGTCCATCCCTAGCGATTGCCTACTGGACACTGGTATGGAGCAGTACACATTTCACACCTGCATTTAGCATTAGCCGGTGGATGCTTTGCACAATTAGTGGGGAGTAAGGCGTGCTACTCCCACATCCCTCCCACGGCGGGACAACGTATTATCTGCCAAACAACACCGAGCCCGTTTCTGCATACCCAGGATCCCATGGCTGCAACCCTCGACGGTACCCATTACACATCCGTCATGTGCGGGAATGGGATGTGGATGCACCTCTATGGACTCTACAATCTGGGAATGTCTGTTCATATGTCCTGCATTCCGTGGACAGTTGTCATCAACCTTGAACACGCTGGGGTGCATATGTTTGGCTGTACCGTAGTCACGGCTGTCAGTTCTTCTGGGTCTCGATCGCAGCTGGTTGACATTGTGTACGGATGAATCTTTGGGGTCCTACTATGAACACCATTGTGCATATGTACAGTGTAGACCTTGTTGGACTGTGTCCATCTGGCCAGTGGGTTTGACTGCTGCTGTATGTTCCCCAATCGCAGATGTCTGCTTGCTACCCATATTATGTAGTGCTACGTTAACCAGGTTATTCTAAACTGAAACCGGATGGTGTAAATCCAATGATGCAGGCTAGGAAATGCTTTAACTAATCCTCAGATGTCCCATTAGGAAATTTCCACCACTGTATTGTCAAAATGACACAACCAAAACATGTAGATCCTATTAATTCATTGAAGGATGTTCTTTATATGCTTGAACGCCATAGTTTAAGGATCCTATGACTTTCCTAGTTGACGTTGTTGGTGTGCCATTAGTATGTGTTCCGCAGGTCACCCATTTGTTCCGCGGTATGGAAGCGAGTGATCCCCATTCTCTTTCTGGCAGATTGAGTGCTGTGTACGCCGGTATTCGCACGGCGGTCTGACTTTGTATGTGGAGTCTCTACTGTAGTCCCTATCTGTATTCCCTGTGTTATGCCTTACTACAGCTGTGTGATTCCACCAGGTTTGCAGTTATGGGTGCCATCTTGGCGTCGTTTGTCCATCCATGGGAACTGCCTAATGGACACTGGTATAGGGCTGTACACATTTCACAGCTGCATTTTGCATTCTCCGGTGGATGATTTGCATTATTAGTGCGGAGTAACGCATATGCTATACCCACATCCCTCACACGGGGCGGGACAACGGATCATCTGCCAATCAACACCGAGACCCATTTCTGCATACCCACGATCCCATGGCTGCAACCCTCGATGGTACCCATTGCACATCCTCCATGTGTGCGGGAATGGGATGTGGACGCACTTCTATGGACTCGACAATCTGGGGATTTCTGTTCATATGTCCTGCATTTCATGGATGGTTGTCATCAACCTTGAACACGCTGGTGGTGCATATATCTAGCTGTGCCGTAGTCACGGCTGTCACTTCATCTGGGTCTCTCGATCGCAGCCAGTTGACATTGCGTACGGATAAATTTTTGGGGTCCTACAATGGACACAAATGTGCATATGTAAAGTGTAGAACATGTTGGACTGTGTCCATCTGGCCAGTGGTTTTGACTGCTGCTGTATGTTCCCCAATCGCGGATGTGTGTTTGACTACCCATATTATGTAGTGCTACGAACCCATGTTTTACTACGATTAACCCAAATGGTGTTAATCTAATGCTGCAGGTTGGCAACTGCTTTAACTTATCCTCAGAAGTCCCAGTAGGACATATACGCCACTGTATTGTCAATATAACACAGCCAGAACATGTAGAACCTATTAATTCATTGAAGGATGTTCTTTATATGCGTGAACGCCATAGTTTAAGGATCCTATGACTTCCCTAGTTGACGTTGTTGGTGTGCCATTAGTATGTGTTCCGCAGGTCGCCCATTTGTTCCGCGGTATGGAAGCGAGTGATCCCCATTCTCTTTCTGGCAGATTGAGTGCTGTGTACGCCGGTATTCGCACGGCGGTCTGACTTTGTATGTGGAGTCTCTACTGTAGTCCCTGTCTGTATTCCCTGTGTTATGCCTTACTACAGCTGTGTAATTCCACCAGGTTTGCAGTTATGGGTGCCATCTTGGTCGTACGTTTGTCCATCCTTGGGAAATGCCTACTGGACACTGGTATAGGGCTGTACCCATTTCACAGCTGCATTTAGCATTTTGCGGTGGATGATTTTCATTATTGGTGGGGGGTAAGGCATGTGC
This sequence comes from Protopterus annectens, assembly GCF_019279795.1. Taxonomy (NCBI): domain Eukaryota; kingdom Metazoa; phylum Chordata; order Ceratodontiformes; family Protopteridae; genus Protopterus; species Protopterus annectens. Next base: position 1,334,005,963 of record NC_056744.1, on the reverse strand, counting down.
TATACCCACATCCCTCCCACAGGGCGGGACAATGGATTATCTGCCAAACAACACCGAGCCCCATTTCTGCATACCCACGATCCCATGGCTGCAGCCCTCAACGGTACCCATTATACATTCTTCATGTGTGCGGGACTGAGATGTGGACGCACTTCCATGGACTCCGCCATATGGGTATTTCTGCTCATATGTCCTGCATTTCATGGACACCTGTCATCAACCTTAAACACGCTGGTGGTGCATATGTCTAACTGTGCCATAGTCACGGCTGTTACTTCTTCAGCGTCTCGCTCCATCAAGTTTATATTGCATAGGGTTAAATTTTGGGTCCTACAATGGACACCGATGTGCATATGTAAAGTGTAGAACCTGTTGCACTGTGTCCATCTGGCCAGTGGGTTTGACTGCTGCTGTATGTTCCCCAATCGGATGTGTGTTTGACTACACATATTATGTAGTGCTACGACATCCAGGTCTTTCAAACCTGAAACTGAATGGTGTACATCCAAAGATGCAGGTTAGCAACTGCTTTACATAATCCTCAGAAGTCACAATAGGAAATATCCGCCACTGTATTGTCAAAATAACACCACCATAACATGTGGATCCTATTAATTCATTGAAGGATGTTCTTTATATGTGGGCACGCCATAGCTTAACCATCCTATAACCTTCCTAGTTGACGTTGTTGGTGTGCCATTACTATGTGTTCTGCAGATCGCCCATTTGTTCTGCAGTATGGAAGTGAGTGATCCCCATTTTCTTACTGGCGGATTGAGTGCTGTCTACGCCGGTATTCGCACGCCAGTCTGGCTTTGTATGGGGGGTGTGTACTGTGGTCCCTATCTGTATTTTCTGTGTTATGCCTTACTGCAGCTGTGGAATTACACCAGGTTTGCAGTTATGGGTGACCATCTTGGTCGTACGTTTGTCCGTCCATGGGAATTGCCTACTGGACACTGGTATAGGGCTGTACACATTTCACAGCTGCATTTAGCATTCTCCGGTGGATGATTTGCATTATTAGTGGGGAGTAACGCATGTGCTATACCCACATCCCTCCCACGGGGCGGGATGACGGATTATCTGCCAATCAACACCGAGCCCCATTTCTGCATACCCACGATCCCATGTCTGCAACCCTCGACGGTACCCATTGCACATCCTTCATGTGTGCGGGAATGGGATGTGGACGCACGTCTATGGACTCGGCAATCTGGGGAGTCCTATTCATATGTCCTGCATTTCATGGACACTTGTCATCAACCTTGAACACGCTGGTGGTGCACATATCTAGCTGTGCCGTAGTCACGGCTGTCAGTTCTTCTGGGTCTCTCGATCGCAGCCGGTTCACATTGCGTACGGATAAATTTTTGGGTCCTACAATGGACACCAATGTGCATATGTAAAGTGTAGAACTTATTGGACTGTGTCCATCTGGCCAGTGGGCTTGACTGCTGCTGTATGTTCGGCAATCACGGATGTCTGTTTGAGTACCCATATTATGTAGTGCTACGTAAACCGGGTTTTTCTACACTGAACCCAAATGGTGTTATTCCAATGATGCAGGCTAACAATTGCTTCAACTAATCCACAGATATCCCATTAGGACATTCCCGCCTCTGTATTGTCAAATTAACACGACCAAAACATGTAGATCCTATTGATTCATTGAAGGATGTTCTTTATATGTGGGTACGCCATAGCTTAACCATCCTATAACCTTCCTAGTTGACGTTGTTGGTGTGCCATTAGTATGTGTTCCGCAGGTCGCCCATTTGTTCCGCGGTATGGAAGCGAGTGATCCCCATTCTCTTGCTGGCAGATTGAGTGCTGTGTACGCCGGTATTCGCACGGCGGTCTGACTTTGTATGTGGAGTCTCTACTGTAGTCCCTATCTGTATTTCCTGTGTTATGCCTTACTACAGCTGTGTGATTCCACCAGGTTTGCAGTTATGGGTGCCATCTTGGCCGTACGTTTGTCCATCCATGGGAACTGCCTAATGGACACTGGTATAGGGCTGTACACATTTCACAGCTGCATTTTGCATTCTCCGGTGGATGATTTGCATTATTAGTGCGGAGTAACGCATATGCTATACCCACATCCCTCACACGGGGCGGGACAACGGATCATCTGCCAATCAACACCAAGACCCATTTCTGCATACCCACGATCCCATGGCTGCAACCCTCGACGGTACCCATTGCACATCCTCCATGTGCGGGAATGGGATGTGGACGCACTTCTATGGACTCGACAATCTGGGGATTTCTGTTCATATGTCCTGCATTTCATGGACAGTTGTCATCAACCTTGGACACGCTGGTGGTGCATATATGTAGCTGTGCCGTAGTCACGGCTGTCACTTCATCTGGGTCTCCCGATCGCAGCAGGTTGACAGTGCACACGGATAAATTTTTGGGTCCTACAATGGACACCAATGTGCATATGTAAAGTGTAGAACTTGTTGGACTGTGTCCATCTGGCCAGTGGGTTTGACTGCTGCTGTATGTTCAGCAATCACGGATGTCTGTTTGAGTACCCATATTATGTAGTGCTACGTAAACCGGGTTTTTCTACACTGAACCCAAATGGTGTAATTCCAATGATGCAGGCTAACAATTGCTTTAACTAATCCGCAGATATCCCATTAGGACATTCCGCCTCTGTATTGTCAAATTAACACGACCAAAACATGTAGATCCTATTAATTCATTGAAGGATGTTCTTTATATGTGGGCGCCATAGCTTAACCATCCTATAACCTTCCTAGTTGACGTTGTTGGTGTGCCATTAGTATGTGTTCCGCAGGTCGCCCATTTGTTCCGCGGTATGGAAGCGAGTGATCCCCATTCTCTTTCTGGCAGATTGAGTGCTGTGTACGCCGGTATTCGCACGGCGGTCTGACTTTGTATGTGGAGTCTCTACTGTAGTCCCTATCTGTATTCCCTGTGTTATGCCTTACTACAGCTGTGTGATTCCACCAGGTTTGCAGTTATGGGTGCCATCTTGGCCGACGTTTGTCCATCCATGGAACTGCCTAATGGACACTGGTATAGGGCTGTACACATTTCACAGCTGCATTTTGCATTCTCCGGTGGATGATTTGCATTATTAGTGCGGAGTAATGCATATGCTATACCCACATCCCTCACACGGGGCGGGACAACGGATCATCTGCCAATCAACACCGAGACCCATTTCTGCATACCCACGATCCCATGGCTGCAACCCTCGACGGTACCCATTGCACATCCTCCATGTGTGCGGGAATGGGATGTGGACGCACTTCTATGGACTCGACAATCTGGGGATTTCTGTTCATATGTCCTGCATTTCATGGACAGTTGTCATCAACCTTGAACACGCTGGTGGTGCATATATCTAGCTGTGCCGTAGTCACGGCTGTCACTTCATCTGGGTCTCTCGATCGCAGCCAGTTGACATTGCGTACGGATAAATTTTTGGGTCCTACAATGGACACAAATGTGCATATGTAAAGTGTAGAACATGTTGGACTGTGTCCATCTGGCCAGTGGTTTTGACTGCTGCTGTATGTTCCCCAATTGCGGATGTGTGTTTGACTACCCATATTATGTAGTGCTACGAACCCATGTTTTACTACGATTAACCCAAATGGTGTTAATCTAATGCTGCAGGTTGGCAACTGCTTTAACTAATCCTCAGAAGTCCCAGTAGGACATATACGCCACTGTATTGTCAATATAACACAGCCAGAACATGTAGAACCTATTAATTCATTGAAGGATGTTCTTTATAAGCAGGAACGCCAGTGTTTAAACATCCTATGACCTTCCTAGTTGACGTTGTTGGTGTGCCATTAGTATGTGTTCCACAGGTCGCCCATTTGTTCTGCAGTATGGCAGCGAGTAATCCCCATGTTGTTGCCGGCAGATTGAGTGCTGTGTACGCGGTATTCACGGCGGTCTGGATTTCTATGGGGAGTGTCTACTGTAGTTGCCATCTGCATTTCCTGTGTTATGCCTTACTGCAGCTGTGTAATTCCACCGGGCTTGCAGGTATGGGTGCCATCCTGGTCGTAGGCTTGTCCATCCATGGGAATTGCCTACTGGACACTGTTATGGCCTGTACACATTCCACACCTGCATTTAGCATTATCCGGTGGATGCTTTGCATTATTAGTGGGGAGTAGGTCATGTGCTACACCCACATCCCTCCCATGGGACAGGACAACGGATTATCTGCCAAACAACACTGAGCCCCATTTCTGCATACCCAAGATCCCATGGCTGCAACCCTCGACAGTACCCATTACACATCCTTCATGTGTGCGGGACTGGGATGTGGACGCACATGTATGGACTTGTTGATCTGGGGATTTCTGTTAATATGTCCTGCATTTCATGGACACTTGTCATCAACCTTAAACACGCTGGTGGTGCATATGTCTAACTGTGCCATAGTCACGGCTATCGTGTCATCTGGTGGACGGTAACGGCTGGATGGAATTCTGTTAGGATGAATTTTTGGGTCCTACAATGGACACCAATGTGTATATGTAAAGTTAGATGTTGCTGGACTGTGTCCAACTGGCCAGTGGTTTTGACTGCTGCTGCTGTATGTTCCCCAATCGCGGATGTCTGTTTGACTACCCATACTACATGGTGCTACGTAAACCAGGTGTTTTAGAACTGGGAACAAATGGTGTACATCCAGAGATGCAGGTTAGCAACTGCTTTAAATTAACCTCAGGCGTCCCAATAGGAAATATCCGTCACTGTTTTTTCAACATAACACCACCAGAACATGTTGATCCCCTATGTATTCATTGAAGCATGTTTTCTTTATAGGTGGGAATGCCATAGTTTACATATCCTAGTTGATGTTGTTGGTGTGCCATTAGTATGTGTTCCACAGGTCGCCCTTCTGTTCCGCAGTATGGTAGCGAGTGATCCCCATTTTGTTGCTGGCAGATTGAGTGCTGTGTACGCGGTGTTACGGGCGGTCCAACTTTGTATGGGGAATGTCAACTGTAGTCCCTATGTGTATTTCCTGTGTTATGCCTTACTGCGGCTGTGTAATTCCACCTGGTTTGCAGTTATGGGTGCCATCTTAGTCGACGCTTGTCCATCCATGAGAATTGCCTACTGGACACTGGTATAGGGCTGTACACATTTCACACCTGCATTTAGCATTCTCCGGTGGATGCTTTGCATTATTAGTGGGGGGTAAGGCAGGTGCTACGCCCACATCCCTCCCACGGGGCGGGACGACGGATTACCTGCCAAACAACACCGAGCCCTGTTTCTACATACCCAGGATCCCTTGGCTGCAACACTCAACAGTACCCATTACACATCCTTCATGTGTGCGGGACTGGGATGTGGACGCACTTCTATGGACTCGGAACTCTGGGGATTTCTGTGCATATGTCCTGCATTTCATGGACACTTGTCATCAACCGTAATAACGCTGGTGGTGCATATGTCTAGCCGTGCCGTAGTTACGGGTGTCGCTTCTTCTGGTTGAACGATAACAGCTATATGATGTTCCATAGGTATCAATTTTTGGGTCCTACAATGGACACCAATGTGCATATGTAAAGTGTAGAACTTGTTGGACTGTGTCCATCTGGCAGGTGGTTTTGACTGAACTTCCTAGTTGACGTTGTTGGTGTGCCATTAGTATGTGTTCCACAGGTCGCCCATTTGTTCCGCAGCATGGCAGCGAGTAATCCCCATTTTGGTGCTGGCAGATTGAGTGCTGCGTACGCCGGTATTCGCACGGCGGTCCGACTTTGTATGGGGAGTGTCCACTGTAGTTCCCACCTGTATTTCCTGTGTTATGCATTCCTGCAGCTGTGTAATTCCACCGGGTTTGCAGTTATGGGTGCCATCTTGGCCATACGTTTGTCCGTCCATGGGTAATGCCTACTGGACACTGGTATAGGGCTGTACACATTTCACAGCTGCATTTAGCATTCTCCGGTGGATGTTTTGCATTATTAGTGGGGAGTAACGCATGTGCTATACCCACATCCCTCCCACGGGGCAGGACGACGGATTATCTGCCAAACAACACCGAGCCCCGTTTCTGCATACCCAGGATCCCATGGCTGCAACAGTCGTCAGTACCCATTACAAATCCTTCATGTGTGTGGGACTGGGATGTGGACGAACTTCTATGGACTCGACAGTCTGGGGTTTTCTGTTCATATGTCCTGCATTTCATGGACACTTGTCATCAACATTAAACACGCTGGTGGTGCATATGTCTAGCTGTGCCGTGGTCACGACTGTCGCTTCTCCTGGTTGGACGATGAAGGCTGGCAGGTATTCCGTACGGGACAATTTTTGGGTCCTACAATGGACACCAATGTGCATATGTAAAGTGTAGAGCTTGTCGGACTGTGTCCATGTGGCCAGTGGTTTTGACTGCTGCTGTATGTCCCCAATCGCGGATGTCTGCTTGACTACCCATAGTGTGTAGTGCTACGGAAACCAGGTTTTCCAAAGCCAGAACCAAATGGTGTACATCCAATGATGCAGGTTAACAACCGCTTTAAATAATCCCCAGAGGTCCCAGTAGGGAAGTATCGCCACTTTATTGTCGGAATGACACCACCATAACAGGTAAATCACGAGCACTTTGGCCTGGTCTTACCGGCCATTTGCAAGTGTAATTAGCAGACACATATCAATAAATGTATAATAATACATATTGTAATACTGAAGTTAATCTATGTTATTTGGACAATGGATTCTGCTATTGACATACGATGCTGTGGGTGTTGCGGTTACCATACACATGGCTTTCTCAAAGGCCGAATTCACAATTCTGAACACTACTGTGGTCTCCTTTAAGGACCCTGAGCCAGTGGTCAACATTACTCAAGCCACTGCATCACTTACATATGCCTTCTACCAGCACCTACAGGACTGCATGGATCAGGCATTCCCTTACCCAACTGTGGTTCATTGTACCAATGCCAAGCATCCAGTGTGGTGTACCCCAGCCATACACAAGCTGTACAACGAGAGGAGGTGGCTACTACAAGGCAGAGCAGACACCTTGTGAGGTATGACACCCTTGCTCATTATATGTGAAGAGCTACAGGCTGACATGACATAGTCCGGGGCAGGTTCCACAGATATATCTCCAGGGACTTGACAGACAATCATACGGCCTTCATTTGCTATGCTGGACACCTGGGAGGTAACTCCCAGATATGCTCTGACTGGGTTCACAATGATGTGGAGTTTACTGAACATACACACATTGCCAACATACGGCTGACAGGTTCGGTGAGGACATCTCCACCCCCTCCCCCCCACATGGAGAGATGTCTGTACCAGCGGTTTGTAGTCCCGAATGTTCTGTAACGCACGGTGGGACATGCTCTGACCAAGGTAGTGAACACAGCATCCATGGGACCAGCTGGTGGCCCGACTGTGTACTCCGCAATCTCATTGAGGAATTAGACCCACAGTTAGGACAGCTGTTTATTCTTAGCCTCACCTCGGGTAGCACCCCAAGTTGTGGCGCACGGCGACTGTAGTCCCACTTCACAGGGCCAGTGCCTCCACTGACCCTGGTTATTACCGTCCCATTACCATGAGAAGACTTATCTGCCAAGACATGGGAAGGATCATACTGCCCGTAGATGACGACATAGGGGACCTGCATACTTTGCATCCAACCCAGTTTTGCTTGGTCAGGGGCGGTTCATGCGTTTAAATCCTGGTTGACGTTTAGGGACAGTCACCGAGGCCATTGTTGAGGGTCATGCAGTCCATACAGCCTACCTCGACCTGGCAAAGGGCTTCAACACAATACCCCCCTCGGGTATCATTGATAAACCCATCGGCTTGGATGTGAACATGTACATTGCAGGATGGGTTGCAAACTGGCTAGGTGACACAACCCATGCGGTCATAGTTGCTGGCAGCATGTCGGACTTACTGCCTGTCACAGGCGGTGTCCCACGGGACTCTGCCCTGGGTCCACTCTTTTTCTACATCTACATTTCCACAGTACAAGCACACACAGGGGTGTTATGGCTGACATTGTTTGTAGATGACTGCGAACCGGGTGCCATAGTGGGACGGACATCTGACACAGATATCCTTCAAAGGGGCCTCCCAGATATGGATATCTGCTGTCAGGGACATGGCTTACAGCTAAATGCCAGGTGATGCATAGTCATACCCATCGGGAAGAACGAGGTCACCCCTGTCCGGCATATGGGTGGCAGTCCACTGAGCACGGGGGGAATAACCAGGGATCTGGGGACCCAGGTTGTCAGTCACCATTCGTTCGACACACACGTTGCTATCGTGGTTCGGTAGAACTTCTACATTGCCCACCTGATCGTGCAGGGATTCACATCTAGATCGGGGTAGGTCATCGTCTCCTTGTACTCATTACTCGTTACACCTATGATTGAGTACATTGCCCCATTCGGAAGGTATCTGACCCGACACCTACAGCAGCTGGGAAGGCCCCATAGGTTAATCGTCAGACAGATGCAGGGTGTCAGGGATTTGTGTTATGCTGCCCCACTGTAAGGACTCCTGCTCCATTCAGTCACATACCTCTTGTTCAGTGTTGACCTGTGCACTGATTTTTCTTGAATTTCCTGAATTTCCCATAACTGTGTGACATTCACTCAGCTCTGGTGAAAATAAGGTTAGCCCAACCAGTGTATGTCCTTATTAACTTAAAGTACTGCCTTTGACAAAAACAGTAACAGTTCATTTTGTTCATGTTGTTTTGATATCACTGTCATGCAAACAGAAAGAACTTTTAGAAATTCTTTCAGTTTTGAATTTCATCAATAGATATGCAGACTGTATTAGGCAATAAACAACTCACCAATGTCACCTCCCAAAGCAAATTCAAGAAAAATCTATTCCTCCATTTTAAAACCCAATGGCTCTGCCAGTGTTCCAAACCAGACTAACCCCTCACTCTCTCAATCACTATGTCAATGGAATACCTAAGGTTTAACAATTTTTTCATTGCTCTGTTACTATCATTATGAAGAAGTTTTTTTCAATTATTATTGCATATACTCGATTGTTTTTTCTTCTGCTCTATGTATTATAATCAATTGAATATATATGTACCCTGTCTAACATGAATGTAACTACTGTCAATGTGGAGCTTTTCTCCCCGGGCCTCCGCTGAAAATGGATATGTATCCAGACGGACTATCCCGGTCAACAAATGTAAAATAAAATAAATAAATAAATAAAATAAATAAATAAATTAGTTGTTGCTGTATCAGATGAAGTTGCTGACACTGAAAGACTACAAGCTGTTTGGGTGCAGAACAGGTGAGCAAGAAAGCCATGATCCAGCCTGGCCACCGGGAAGAAATGGTACATGAAGTGACCATTCTAGCCACTGGGAAGAAATGGTACATGACATAACCAAAACAAAAAGGGCTCTTACTACGCAGACAAAGCCAGTGTCACCCAAAAAGTCCAAATCATATACAAATACTGACACAAGCACCACGATGCTCAATGATACTCCGTTTATTAACATATCTTTAATTGTATTTAATTAAGGTCACATGATATGAATCAGGTTGTATTTAAACTATGCTGATATCCTTGTGCAGATTTTCTGCCTGAAGAAGCCTTAAGAGGTGAAAGTATTGTTACTAGCAATGTTAATAAATGGAGTTTCATTGAGCATCATGGTGCTTGTGTCACTATTTGTGTATGACATGTCATAACCAGCCTCGCCACTGGGACAAAATGGTACATGAAGTGACCAGCCTGGCCACTTGGATGAAATGGTACATGAAGTAACCAGCCTGGCCACTGGGAAGACATGGTACATGAAGTAACCAGCCTGGCCAGTGGAAAGAAATGGTACATGAAGTGACCAGCCTGGCCACTGGGAAGAAATGGTACATGAAGTAACCAGCCTGGCCACTGGAAAGAAATGGTACATGAAGTAACCAGCCTGGCCAGTGGGAAGAAATGGTACATGAAGTGAACAGCCTGGCCACTGGGAAGAAATGGTACATGAAGTAACCAGCCTGGCCACTGGAAAGAAATGGTACATGAAGTAACCAGCCTAACCAGTGGGAAGAAATGTTACATGAACTGACCAGCCTGGCCACTGGGATGAAATAGTACATGAAGTAACCAGCCTGGCCACTGGGAAGACATGGTACATGAAGTAACCAGCCTGGCCAGTGGGAAGAAATGGTACATGAAGTGACCAGCCTGGCCACTGGGAAGAAATGGTACATGAAGTAACCAGCCTGGCCACTGGAAAGAAATGGTACATGAAGTAACCAGCCTGACCACTGGAAAGAAATGGTACATGAAGTAACCAGCCTAACCACTGGGAAGAAATGGTACATGAAGTAACCAGCCTGGCCAGTGGGAAGAAATGGTACATGAAGTGACCAGCCTGACCACTGGGAAGAAATGGTACACAAAGGAACCATTCTAGCCACTGGGAAAAATGGTGTTTGAAATAACCAGCCTAACCACTGCAAATAAATTGGTTCACAAATTAACTCGCCTGGCCACAGGAAAGTAATAATATCCTTGAATTTCACTATTAGCACCCATACATGGATTCTGCATTAGACATTTTATTTGAAAAGAGGGGAAAGAAAAAATAAAAACAATGCATGTATATGAACTGAATGCCACCCACTCTCTACAGTTCAATATGTATATTACAACTTCTGCATGTTAAGATGTCCTTATGCCAAATCTGACAATCCTTTCATGATGAAACAAAGACAGCTATCTACTTATATACTGCATCTTTATTTTCATTCCACAACTTCCATTCTACAGTTAAACATGAAAAACAATCTAGGGTTAACTTCATTGTTAATTCTGCAGTATGAATAGATATGCACCTAGACATTGCAAGTCCCATTCCAGATAGATCCTTAGTAAAGTAAAATCTGATCTCTGCTTTTTAAATATTATTATTATTACTGTTGTTAGTGTTATTAGCAGTATTATTATTATTATTATTACTATTATTATTATTTATTATTATTATTAGAATTTTTTGGGTGTGACACATATAATTTTGTCTCAATGTAGCTGAGATATTATAATCTCCTTCACTTGAGTGGTTTCCATTTCTCTGTAGCTGACTGGAAACTGCTATACACTAAAATAATGTTTAAGGTGAATCAAACAGAATTAACACATAAACCCACCATATGATATATCATAAGAAACTAGTAATAATCAATCAACAAACAAAAAATATGCATTGTATCAAGTGAATATGCCATGTAAAATCTAAATGATTTGCTTTCCAGCACAGGGGAACATTTCACATTTAGTGCAGACTATGCATGCACTTTTAAAACATTCTTGAGTTGTATTTCATTAGCAATCTATTATTTAAATAACTGCTAAAATTGCTACTGAAAATACCCATAAATGTTAAATTTTCTCCCATGACATTTGTAAAGTAATGCTTAGGCTATGCACTTTTCTAAGTGATGTTTAATGTAATTCCTCTGTCCCTTTATTTGCAAATACTTTTAGCTTCATAAAACAAATACATTACTACTCAAACAATCACACACACACACACACACACACACACACACACACACACACACACACACACATACATACTTTTTTCTGTTGGAATAATATTACCATTGCACATTATTGCTGAAATGTGCCTTCATGTAATTGAACCAATATGTCTACAACAGAAGGAACCACTCAGAAGATAACCATGGTCCTAATATGTTTTATCTTTCTTTGTAAGGTGTGTACAGGCTAGAAAGCATTTGATATATCAAAGATTGCTATATTTTCTTTTCTTTACTAAAGCACCTATGCCTTCCTCTTTGGGTCTCCTAAAAATGGCCCAGGGTCAGAGTGACAAAACGGGTTATAAAAATAAACAGAAGTTGTTAACTACTATTTTGGTATAAAACTGGTTAAATGTGAATATACTGCTGCCTGTACGATGAGTTAAAATATCTCCGATACCATGCCTTTTTTATACTCTATAAGGTGAAATAAACATCCAACATCAGAGGGGGAAGAAAACAGGGAAAAGCCTGCCCCTCTTCTCTGGCTACCCAAACTTACAAAAGAACTACACAAATTCCAATGTTCCAAAAACAGGGAGGAAGGGGGGACACAAGTTCACACCAAAATGTGATTCCTTACCTAGTTACACTCACATAAAACCCATGAAGCCCCTCCCTACACTTACCTTATTTCCTCCCAATGATCCTACTTTACCATTTAACCCTTTCACCCCTAACTAACTTTCCTTCTCTGCCCTCTTAATTCCATTACTATTTCTACCTAATCCCCACCTGAAGATGCCCCTGGACAAATCGGTTTATTACCAAATCGCATTTAGTAGGGCATATAAAATACTACATGATAAACTATAGGAATCAATCATAGAATGTTAGAAAAGATTGGCAAGAGAGTTTGGATAAGGAATTCACAAAGAAACAATGGGAGGATGCACGTATGACTCCCAAATTTTTAACAAGTTCTAAAAGATTTAGGATTTTTGGTTGGAAGAATTTACATAGGTATTTCTGTAACCCAAGCAGACTACAAAATAATTTTCCTCAGGTAGATGGCAAATGTTGCATGTGTGATGGGGAAGAAAGAAGTAACTGGGAACACATGTTTTGGAGTGTAATGAGTTGCCAGATTTTAAACATTTACTACACAGTACTCTGTTAGAAATATTGGGTAAGCAAATGGATGTTACTAAAGAAATGATTTTTATGGTAGGATATAGGATCTGAATTGCCTAGACATAGTAAGAATTTGCTAAGTTTCATTCTACAAATTACAAATTACTAGAAAATGGAAATCAAATCAATCAATTTGAAATAGTGAATATTGTAACAGAGATAAAAGAACTGGAAATGGGATTTTTAGAAAAGGGTAGGAGCAATTTTATAGAAAAAAATTGGAATAATGCTTTGGAGAAAGAGTGAGGTTCAAGTGAAGGCACGAACTGAGTGATTTATGCAATGTTAGATTGATGCTGATTGCACTACGGAATGTATGTGATGTATAATATTTGTGACTATGTTTTCTTTTATACAAATGTGTGTTTGCCTATGCCTTAAGTGATAATTTAATAATGGTGTTAAAAAAAATAATAAAGCTTGAGTTCTGTTGAATAAATACTTTGAAGGTCCTAATTACACTGCCACTATAACACAGGCTGTAACCACAATGAATAGCATATGCAATCCTTTCTCTATACAACTGTAAAAACTACTCAGCTTGCAATAATGTCATTGATAGTGTCTGTCTCCGATGGGAGCAAATATTGACAAATAATTCAGTGATAGTATCTAAAACACCCCTGAGTAATGGGAGAAAACTAATCTGAATTGGTTTGCATATAAGTAACTAAATTTCAAAGTATACCCTATACTATCCCAATTTTCACAAGAAACCGTTCATAGGATTTAGCACAGATTTCACATTGTAGTAGCAATTTTTTATGAAGAGTGGTTGCATGCAGGATGCATCAGATTCAGAGACATACTGAGTGCAACTCTACAGAAAGTACAGAAAGGCAAGAAATCTCAAGGCCAGCATAATAACCAAATTGTGGTATAATGAAATGTAAACAGCCATATTAAAATGGGGCAGATGTGTATAGAAATTAGGGTAAACAATATGGCTGAATTATTCAGAAATGTGTATATTACAAGTTGAGAGAATCTATCTCCAGGTTGGGAGACTGTAGAAAAAAACTTGGATTTACGAGAAGCAGACCATGAGAGGGTAGCCGTTGCATTACTATATATATATATATATATATATATATATATATATATATATATATATATATATGTGTGTGTGTGTGTGTGTGTGTGTGTGTATAGACAGAGAGATATAGATATATAAATGTATTTTTATGAAAGAGGCTGTTATTACTGCTGGTATTGACAACGTTGCATGTCTTCATCCTCAGTAGCACAAAGTTATCCATCCATGTCTAATGTATCATCTCCTCCATGACACATACATTTTGTTCTGCTATTGTGTGGATAGAGCCACAAGAAAGAACTGGTTAAGATATCTCACCCTCATATGCTTCCTCAAGGGCTCGAGGGATGTGTGAAGTACCTGTCTTGTGGATACCACAGTGTGTGTGTGTGTGTGTGTGTGTGTGTGTGTGTGTGTGTGTGTGTGTGTGTGTGTGTGTGTGTGTGTGTGTGTGTGTGTGTGTGTGTGTGTGTGTGTGTGTGTGTGCGTGTGTGCGTGTGTGTGTGTGTGTCTGTGCATTTCTGCATCTTTGCGTGCAGCTATGAGAATATTAACTACAGTGACCTTTCAGTGACCAATGGGATATGGTAGGTGTGTATAAGACATCTACACAAAGGATATATTACAAGTTACTTCATGCTGTGTTCCAACATATGGGGGAGCAAATATGGTTCCCACATACCACAGAAGTGAGAGCAACACTATGAGAGCTTTCTATGACATAGTCCATTTCTCTTACATATTACGGTTCATAGGCTGCACCCACATTATAATAAAGGTCACCACCTGGGGAGGAAGAACAAAGGTATAACAATTACAGGTGATTCTAATCTATCAATTGCCAGGTGGTCAGTAATGCAGAGGATGTACTATATAAAGTGTTTGTGGGTGGCCCAGACAGTACCCTCTACTCACACATATTGCAAGTGTATGACCTATACCAGTGGTTTGTGTGTGATTTTTTTTCACAGAGGCATCCTATTAGTGATGTCAGATAAGTCCTGGAACCATCAATAAGAAACTTGCAGACCATGGCAAAGAATGGCCACAACACTGTCTTGTCAAAGATCCAGATCATTGTTGAATCTGTGCTTTGGCTGCTAAAGACCTGCTTCCACTGTTAGGATGTATCTGGTGATGCAGTGCGATATAACCCTTCAGTAAATATTTGCAGTCTATGCAAATTTCCACAACATCCTGATGTGTAGTTACAGAATGGCAGAAAAATTCAGAAGAAGGAGGAGGAAGTTCTAGACTCTGCATTGGAGAATGTTCCTGATGAGGAGCAAGTGGAGGAACTGGCTGCAGTTAATGGATATGCTAAATCGAGGTGGGCATAGTGTCCTGTGGCACTGGCTAAGAGATAGTACCTAGTTAATAACTGTTGACCAGAATAAAGCAATAAATATAGAATTAGCACAGTCAATGCAAGCGTATATCTAGGCTCTACTATGCAATATAGTTGTCTACCCAAGTAAAAGTGTAAGAAGTAAGACAGGGCACAGTTATCATTATGTGTACACGTGGGAGGGCCACAGTGACAAGTTTCAATAATGGCATGTCTTGTGGGGCATGAGGGTGATTATTATTGGTGTGTGTGTGTGTGTGTGTGTGTGTGTGTGTGTGTGTGTGTGTGTGTGCGTGTGTGTGCGTGTGTGTGTGTGTGTGTGTGTGTGTGTGTGTGTGTGTGTGGGTGTGTGTGGGTGTGTGTGGGCGTGTGTGTGCGTGTGTGTGTCTGTGTATGTGTTGTGACTGAGTTACAGCAGATAATGCAGTACTGTGCTAGTAAATGGTGGATAGTTCTAGTGTACCTGAAGGAAACATCTTCACTGACTGTGCACATCCCCATCCACAGAGGTATCTTTTCTTGGAAAGGACACAAGCATGATCCACTTCAAACTGACAGAAGGAGATCTTTATGAGAACAAATGGCAGCCCATGCCTCAGGTGGCTCCACACAATCACCTTGTCCACATAAAAGTTGACATCATCCCATAATGCCCTTCAGAATAGATTTCAGTGTGATGGTGCTGCCACTATTAGTTCAGTACCACACCATTCTCCTTCCATAGTAAGCCTCAGTACTAGAGGCAGAGGTGGAACAGCTACAGGAAGTGTACTGGATGTGATGTATACACACAACTGCACATACTACATGCAGACTCCTTATGCTATATTTATTTATTTATTTATTTTTATTTATTTTCTATTTGTTTACCGGGAAAGTACAGTTGGACATGTATCCTTTTTCAGTGGAGGCCTGGAAAGAAAAGCTCCAAGTCATAAAATAACACAGTAAGGTACATCATATCAATAAAAACAATGGGACATATTACAATTGTACATACAATTCACACAGAGAATTTGCAGTTACATTCAAAGTACTGCAAATTAAACAGTGGCAATATTGAAATATGCAGAGATATCTAGTTTGGCAGTTGAAGTAATAAGCATAACTATCAACAAGGAGTTATGAGAATTCAGCTCTTTGCTTAAAGATTAGGTCTTAATCAGTTAAGCAGAGAATTAGAAGGTTGGTTAATAAGCAGAGTTGTACAGGGACGGGTATATATCCATGATATTGCACATTTGTCCTGATGTCATCAAGTAGACCACATACTACTGCATATGGATAGCAAGATGCAAGCAGTGAAAATGCTTTTAGGGTGGTGTCTGCCTGCCAATGTGTTATGGCCATGCACAGATTTTGGGTAGCAGTCATTGACATGTTCAGCTTTAGAAGTGGACAGTACCTATGATATGGCCAGTCACCAGCACACTGTGTCAATATGTATTTCTTATGCTTTGTGGGGCTCAGAGCAAGCCAATGATTGAACAGCTGGGATGACACATCTCTTCCTTTTCCTCTCTTTGTTGCTATCCTTTTTTATATTTGATTTGAATGCTACATGGCTATAGATCTGCCTCTCTATTGACTGTAGTGGTGGTAGTAAGGGGGGAGCAGAATGGTGGCACCACCTGTGGATTCTGGCTTTAAGTTGCTGGAGAGGAATGCTGGTTTTCCTGCACTGGCACTGTCAGGGGGTTCCAGTTTGTCTCATGGTAGGAGTTGTTGAAGGTGATATGGGATTGTTGGATTGGAGTTGGAAGCCTCTATTGACCACTTGGGTAAGGTCCTCATGGGATCTAGCCTGGCTGTGCCTTCATTACAACAGGTGCACAGGATGATAACTGACCTTTCCATGGGTCTAAATCAGACAGTGTGGAAACAAGAAGGATATTTCCTCATCCTTCATAATGGTGCTTCCCTTCCTTGTGTGTCACTTACCTCCCCTGTGTGTTGTCCAATTTACCAATGTCCTCCTTTTGTCTCTGTGTCTCTATTTAGTCTATATGTACTCTGTAAAACCTCACTGTGTGTCAGCACCATACCTATTAGTCTTGTATTTTATGTTTCTTTGTGTGCCTTTCATATATCCTCTTTCCATCCCGTTTTGTCCTTACATCCTTCTCCATCCTTGTTTCTCAGAAAAAAAATTAAAATAATAATACAAACAAAAATGGGTGCCTATCCCTCTAAAAACTATAGCCCTTCTCCACCTCTTCTCTCACAGTCTTACCTCCTGTGTATCCTTGTTTATTTTCATCTGTTTGCCCTACTCCCATTCCTACTTTAATATACACCCACTTCCTCCTGGTGTAAAGTAATAAAAATAGATTTAAACAGTGCTGGGGATCATTTCCTATGGTTTCCAGCTGTTCTCATAGTGTCTCTATGTAGCGCATATACACTCGCTTAAACACATACCTGATACTTGCTCCCTACTTCTCTCTGTGTCATTTATGGTTGCAGTTACAGGAAACAATCCCACTCCTATGAGATTGCCATTTCAACAAGTATATCTTTTAATTAGTACCAGCTAGAGCTGTGAAATGTATTTATTCATTCATTGTTTGTTGACTAAGTTAGTCTCACAAGGCTAGAAGTCTCTTTCAAAGGGGACACCTGTGGAGATATTGATACTAATAGGGCACATTTGGCCAGTGCATGATTGGGCTTCCCCTAATCTTTGGAGCTGCTAGATGGTGCTGGATGACAAGCAGCAGAATGGAGAAGGGGAGAAAGGCTGTGGAAAGTTTGGAGGTGGGAAGTCAGAATTTGGAGGAAAAAAAAGTTCAATATGGAGCTTCAGAATGTAAATAAAGATTCCTGCATGGTGGATGTGACAATTGAACAGTGTTTAGCAGTGTTTAGCTGTCTCCATGAAAAATGAATTAAGGTTTCATTGGGTGTGATAGCAGTTAACTTTTTTGGTAGGATGGTAATATGGAAAAGGAGCCAGGTGATGGGACAGCAGAGAATGCAGCAGTTAAAATGTATGCAGCAGTGTTAAAGAAGAAAGCAGCAACAAACTGAAAAGGGGTTTGGTTTTGTAGCAGCAGATAATGCAGTAATAGAAACATTGCAGTAGTAACAGCAGGCAAAAAAGAGAGCAGCAACAAACTATATGTAAAATTGTTTTTAAAAAGAAGAAAAGACTAACTGCGAGAACAAGTACAAACATTATACTGTAATGGATATTGTGTATGGGACAATTTAGTAACGGTTCTAGGTTTTAAATCTCAGGAAATCCAGTCAGTTATACATATGTACCCTGGGATTCATGAAGCTCAGCACAAAGACGGCATTAGCCTTGCACAGACCGTGTGGGGTAGAGATGGTGCAGCAGCACCAGATGCATATTAATGAAGGCATGCTGCCGTAATGGCCATGTGCATAGGAAACGTGTATGAGTGCAGGCGGCATGTCCAAGCACTGCACGGAGGCGTGATCATGTCGGCTGCATATGCGCAACCTAAAATGCTGACTAGCACAGCCTGCCTCTAATAGTAATCACTCCTGTCAGTGTCCGTGGATACTGAAATGTATGCAAAGCATACAAGACAACTTGCGAACACCACAATAAGAAGTAAACACAAAGGCACATAGCTGAATATTGAGTCCCCGTCCCTCGAACAAAGATATATAAAACCCTGTGCCCATATTCCATTGTAGTGTTGCTAGTTATACCAAGTGGAAGCAAAACGCATTGTGTTAGCATGCCGCCAATTGCCAAGCCTAGCCCAATGGTATGGGTCACCACCTGTCCCACATTGTGAGGGACAGTCCCCCTCTAGGCAGGTGTGTCCATACCAAATTCATAATAAATATGAAATGTCCTGGATAGTAGTACATATTTATGTCCCATATGTTATGAAATAGTCCCATACAGTACGTATGTCCATATATAAAATACCTATATGTTACAAGAAACAGAATAAGCAAGTAAACGAAACAGAATAAGCAACTACACCTACACAACAATAAAAGCTTATATGTAGGCATGAAACTAAAGTACTATCCTTTGTAATGACCGTGGGTAGGTGTTGGCCTATAAACTCAGATGTGTGCCATGAAAATGTCCCATCCAGGTCACATGAAAAGGTGGCAACCCTACCAAAGGTCAGAACATTCGCCCAATATCTGCCCATTTGCGGTCCAAGACGTCCTTGCCAGGAAGGCCCATAGATGAACGGGTATTACCTGGGTCTACCTACCATTTCATGAAAGATAAGTATTGGCAAGTACCTATGTGCATGACATACAGCATGTGGTTGATCTGAAATGTTAGTGTAGACCTCACAACCATATTGGTCCAAGAGATATGCAGTGTACGCAATGTGTTCTGTTGACTGTGCCATGGGCCATCAACTAGAGAAGGGATGAATGTTGATTGTGGAAGATGGGGGTGGGGGTTGACGGGTAATGTAAAATATTGCCAATGGGAGACTGGGTTGGATGCGCAATAGGTGAACTGGAGGTCTATGAGGGAGCGGTGTTTGAATCAGGAAGATAACCAAAGAACAAATATACACATCCGCAATACAATCCCACAAACATGTGAACATTAAAATGTGCAATACACATGTACAGAAACGTTACTGGCACATACCCACATAATGGTCCTGCCTGAACTGAGCCATCCAACCCCAACACACCTGGATACATAATTGAATACCCATCATCCCCTTCACAGCACACCACCAGCCCCCTTCCTGAACATCCACCAAAACCAGCCATACTCGGGCTGCTAGATAGGCGCAGCTATATCTGCACATAGTGACCCTACCCATATCTAGTAGGCAGTCTCAGCCTAGGCATTCTTGGGATTACAAACTATGTATCCCTTGCATGTATAACCCTACCTTACAGCCATAATGCAAAGATGGTCATCGTTCCCCACAATTTTTGGATATCCCTCATGGGATATGTATCTGTTCTAAACATTAGACTTGGTGACACGACACAATGTCCATTCCTGTATACATCTGGACACAAGTTGTATGAGCAGTAGCTGTCCACAAGGTCTCTCAGTCTCCAGCCGGTCCTGCAGAACCTATGAACTGGGATTAAACACCTGACAGTGATGCACGTCTCCCCATATATGCCTTACACATTTGCATAGTGGCAGTCGGATATAGGGTGCTTAACCCCCTGCAAAGCAGACGTAAGTAGGGTTACTACCTGCCCCACCTTGTGAGGGACAGTCCTTTTTTTGTTAGTTGTGTCCAGACCAAATATAATGCAATGGCAAATGTCCCATATATCATGTAACAGTTGCATCAAACAATTATGTAAAATACTCAAAGTTACAAGAAACAGGTGAAGCAAACAAACCACTACAAGAATAAGCATTCATTTAGGGAAATAAGTAAAGTTCTAACCTTTGTACTGACCATGGGTATGTGTCGGCCTGTAAAGTCTGATGTGTGCCACAAAAATGCTCCGCTTCGGCCATATGAAAAGGTGGCAACCCGAGACGTAAGGGGGTATGCAAGCTTGTATGTGCGATGGTAGGTGGCGATGATTCAATGGTATGGGAAATGTAAATGAGCATGTAGGTGTACATGCATGTGTATGTACAGACCGATATACACACACACACATATATATATATATATATATATATGTCGATATAAAGAATGAACATGGTCACAATATAGGAAATCCCCGTAATAGTTAGTGCTGTTATATATCAGGATGGCCATCGGTGAGCACACCTCTGCATCCTCAACCGCAGGTAGAGTGCTAAAAGTGGAATGAATGAACGAACGATCTCCCCTTGCTAAGTCTGACTTTCAACTAGGTATATGGCAGTCCTGGTCCCCAGTCAGACAAGCCTAAACCCAGAAGACTATATGAACACCCTGACAATCAAACCCACATATGTGCCAAGACTATAGGCTGTAGAGGTCTGAATATCCTTGGGGTGAGTCAACATGTGGCACTAGTCCAGAGCAATAGGGAATAGGGAATGACTCATGTGTAGTAGTGCATTTTTCCCAGCAGGAAAATGGATGCCTGCTGTGTAAGTGAAGTGATGAGGCATGTGTTTGGGTAACTATGGACCATGGGTATACATATAAATGAGGCAGAACACCAATAGTGTAGTGGTTATAGCATCCGCCTAACCAAAAGGCATTCACGGTTTAAGGTCGACAATAGCACATATAATTTTCCTTGTGGAATTAATGTTGCTTTGCTGTAAAGCCGACATTTAAACATGTAAAGGTGAACGTGTGTATCGCATGGGACTATTAACCAGTTTTTTTCAATCAAAGTGGTATAGTCATAATGTATAAGGCACAAATAAGCATAAATAAGCGACAGTAAACATATGTAATGCACACTAAGCATAGTCGAGTGCGCCTGCATGGGTGTAAGCGGCTCCCAGCATAGGAAATGTATGTTTGTATGTACAGATGTAATATATATATATATATATATATATATATATATATATATATATATATATATATATATATATATATATATATGGGTCTACCTGAGATGGTCGACAAGCCATTTGATCGACTTTTATTTGGTCGACAATTCATTTGGTAGATAGGCAGATTTGCCCCCCTCCCCAATGTTGTGCAACCCTGGAGTTGATATATATAGTTGGGGGGGGGGCACAGCAAAGCCCCCCACATAAAACTGCTTGTCGACCAAATGAACTGTCGACCAAATGAAAGTCAATCATATGGCCTGTCGACCATGTGGTAGGGATCCATATATATATATGTATATATATATATATATATATATATATATATATATACATATATATATATATCTATATATCATATATGGTTTACTATTAAAATTTAGAAACAAACTCCGTCGACTATACTATTGTCGAACACGGAAGTTCAAAAACTGTAATATCGATGACAAAAAACAACCTAAGAATGGGTTTTAACATGGGTTGAGATAGGTGTTCAGTGTTATTCCGAACTACAAACATCTCCCCTATCTCGACCGATGTTAAAACCCATTCCTATGTTGTTTTTTTGTCATCGATATTACCATTTTTGAACTTCTGTGTTCGACAATAGTACAGTCGATGGAGTTCATTTTAAAATTTTAATAGTAAACCATAAGATATATATATATATATATATATATATATATATATATATATATATATATATATACACACACACACACACACACACACACACACACACACACACACACACACACACACACACACACACACATATATGTGTGTATAGATATATATCTACATACATGAGAAAAAATATATATATATATATATATATATATATATATATATATATATATATATATATATATATATATATATATATATTTATAAAACAAATGGATGTTGTAACAGTAAAGCATGCACAAGGGATGTGAAGGGAATCAAGAGCAATGTTGGTATTGTAAAGTGTTTTCAGCGTAAGTCATAAAAAGCTGCCCAGGAGTGAGCAGAGCACCGCCACTCACACCACAGGCAGGGTATTACCACTGAGAGTAACATCGTTGAAATGCTAGGTCTACTTTACACACAGGCGGAATGTAGTCCCATGCTGGGACCTCCAAAAATTGGAAAGTGCAAATGGCTGTATTCTATAACACCAGGAAATATACATGGCGGGAGACCCTGTGAATACACGAGGTGGGATAGAATGTGTGTAGGGCCCCAAAAGCTCTGGAGAGGGAAATGTGTAAAGGTGTGTCATGGCTGCGATAACAAGTGGATAATGGATGTTACACCTGTAAATTTAACACGGGTTGGGCAGAGAAACTATGGGTATGCAATTATGGATCCAGGCATGCCAGGGTTGGATGGGCCGGTTGTAATGGACCGTGAAGGTCAGCTAGGTCTTAATAGGTATATATGCATACTCACATGCAGACAACAATATATGTTGACGTACAAATTCTGTAACACATGCATCCCATTTGTTGACGTAAATAATAGGAATGTGCCCATACAAGCATTGACAGTACATGGATTAATAGGCTGTGCAGAAGAGGGACGGGTCGAATCACACTATCACATTCCAATTACCATCGGTAATCCCTAGATGAACATATAGCGATATCTGTCCACTGTAGAACGTGCTACATACCAATTACAAGATGACTGGAGTGTGTCGGTGTTATAATGAATAAGGCACTGGTATGCTGGTGAAGCTTATAAACATCATTACGCATGTGTAAGTGCGTATGAGCAGGGAATGTATTGACATACTGATGTGTATATATATATATATATATATATATATATATATATATATATAAAACAGCAAGATATGAATATACATGTATGAATACATATGCAGATATATCTGTATATATATATATATATATATATATATATATATATATATATATATATATATATATATATATATATATATATATATATATATATATATATATATATATATATGTATATATATATATATATATATAGATAGATAGATATGTTACAGTGAAATACACATGTATATACCTAAGTTATGTTATAGCAGTTACGGGTGAAATGTTTAGACTGGGCATATGTTGGTGAGAGGTCCACTCAACAAACGTCTACTTACCACCACCCCCCAGCAGGGCTGGTGAGACATACAGACACGTAATAATGGTAAATACAACACTGGTTCCCAGACCACTAGCAGGAAACTACCATTGGGAGAGATCTATAAGGTCTAAACTTTAAACATGGATAGCGACGTCCCCTGTGGGACACCAAAAATATGGTGCTTTCAGTTGATGGGTGTAACACAGTTAAGACCAGGATGTAGCTGTACACGGATTAGTAGGTTGTGCAAGCCTGGTAACACATGGAATGACACAATGTATGACATGTGTCCCGACAAGGGGAGGGTGGGCAGTGTAGGGGTGTGTTCATATCCCACCTGCATCCACCTGCGTCCACAGCAAGGATGAGTGCTGTAGAGTAGTGGCAGGTGGGAGAACTATGGGTATGCAATTATGGATCCAGGCATGCCAGGGTTGGATGGGCTGGTTCTAATGGACCACCCCGTGGAGGTCAGCTAGGCCGTAATAGGTATATATGCATACTCACATGCAAACAATATATGTTGATGTACAAATTCTGTAACACATGCATTCCATATATTGACATAAATAGGAATGTGGCCATACAAACATCGACAGTACATGAAATAATAGTCTGTGCAGAAGAGGGACGGGATGAATCACAATATCACATTCCAATTACCATCGTAAATCCGTACATGAACATATAGCAACATCTGTCCACTGTATAACGTGCGACATACCGATTACAAGATGACTGGAGTGTGTTGGTGTTATAATGAATAAGGCACTAGTATGCTGTTGAAGCTTATAAACATCATTACACATGTGTAAGTGCTTATGAGTGGGGAATGTATTGACACACTGATGTACATATATATAATTATATATATATATATATATATATATATATATATATATATATATATATATATAAAACAGCAAGATATGAATATACATGTATGAATACATATGCAGATATGTCTGTATATATTAATGTAAATATATATATATATATTAATGTATATATATATATATATATATATATATATATATATATATATATATATATATATATATAGATATATATATGTTACAGTGAGATACACATGTATATACCTAGGTTATGTTGAAGCAGTTACAGGCCAACAAACTTCTTCTTACCACCCCCCCCCCCCAGCTAGGCCGGTGAGGCAAACAGACATGCAATAAAGATAAATACAACACTTGTTCCCAGACCACCGGCAGGAAACTATCAATGGGAGAGATCTACAAAGTCTACACTTTAAACATGGACAGCGACGTCCCTTAAGGGACAATAAAAATTTTGTACTTCCAGTTAATGTGGCCACACAATTATGACCAGGATGTAGCTGTACATGGAACAGTAGGTTGTGCAAGCCTGATAACACATGGATTGACACAACGTATGACATGTGTCCCGATACGGGGAGAGTGGCTAGTGTGTAGGGGTATGTTCATATCCCACCTGCATCCACCTGCGTCCACAGTAAGGATGAGTGCTGTAGAGTTGTGGCAGGTGGGGGAACAATGGGTATGCAATTATGCATCCAGGCGTGCCAGGGTTGTATGGGCCAGTTCTAATGGACCACCCCGTGGAGGTCAGCTAGGTCATAATAGGTATATGTGTAAGTGCATATGAGCGGGGAATGCACTGACACATTGATGTACATATATATAATCATATATATATATATATATATATATATATATATATATATACATACACACTATATATATATATATATATATATATATATATATATATATATATATATATATACACAATATATATATATATATATATATATATATATATATATATATATATATATATATATATATATATATATATATATATATATATATATATATATATATATATATATATATATATATATATATATATATATATATATATATATATATATATATATATATGTTACAGTAAATATACACATGTACATACCTAGGTTATGTTACAGCAGTTATGGGTAACATTTTTAGACTGGGCATATGTTGGTGGGAGGTCCACTCAACAAACGTCTATTTATCACCCACCCCAGCTAGGTTGGTGAGACATACAGACACGCAATAAAGGTGAATACAACACTGGTTCCCAGACCACTGGCAGGAAACTACAAGTGGGAGAGTTCTACAAGGTCTACACTTTAAACATGGACAGCAACGTCCCTTGCGGGACACCAAAAATTTGGTACCTCCAACCAATGGGGGAACACCATTACGACTGGGATATAGCTGCACACGGAATAGTAGGTTTTGCAAGCCTGATAACACATGGGTGACACAATGTTCGACATGTGTCCCAACACGGGGAGAGTGGGCAGTGTAAGGGTGTGTTCATATCCCACCTGTAGTAAGGATGAGTGCTGCAGAGTAGTGGCAGGTGGGGAAACTATGGGTATGCAATTATGGGGCTAGGCGTGCATGTGTTGGCTGGCAGACATGTATTAGGACTGCCCCATGGGTGTAAGTAATATTACAATGTGGGTATAGCAGATGCCCATACCTCCCAAACTATAAGAGCACATCTACTGGACAGTACGTAAACCATTGGAGGAATACATAGGGACCATATCATTGAACTGTCCCCGATTACCAGGGACGTCCATGATTATGAATCAGAATCCTAACACAGTCTCAACTAAACCATCCTAGACCTAGTGATATTATAAGGAAAGGTGGCGGAATACACGTAATGAATAATGACAACATGTAAAAGTCATAAACTGCATGCACCTCAAAAAATGTGTATGAATACATATATGCTCTCTGTACATCAATGTGTCAGGTTAATAGCATCAACCTTCTAAATGTGTCCCTGAGGTCGTTATGCAGTGCCCCTGATTCAGTCTTTATTCTTCCCCATTCGTATGAGCGGTCTGATAGTGAGAAAAAGTGCATGTTCTGCCGACTACCTTAGAAGATTGATAGAATAAAAGATATGGGGGTTACCTCCTGTCCACCTTTGTGAGAGACACTCCCCTGTGGAAAGTTGTGTCCTGCATAATAACTGTAATTAAGGCAAATGTCCTGTGATTTAGGGCAAAGACTACCTATATTGTCTGTAGTAGTAGCATAAAATAATTATGTTCCTCTGAAACACCTAAATTTTATAGGTAACAGTATAAGCAACTATAATGCTACAAGAGTATCCTTTTATTTAGGTGAAACAGTGAAGTACACCCCTTTCTACTGGCTGTGGGTGTGTTGCCCTGCAAAGTCTGATGTCTGTACATACAGGTCCTATAGGGTTGCCACCTTTCCACTTGGACAGAGTGGGACATATTCTGTAGAAATGTCAGACACTCCAGGACTAAACATACCTACAGCCATGCATAGTACAGGATTACACTTATTTGCGCAAATAAAAGCTTAGTTGCATTTGAATTGCTTATGCTACTTCACATAACATAGAAGTGTCATATATAAAATAGCTGTTGTATGCAATCAATAATGAAATGTAGAATATAATAATGTACTGTAATCTGGACATGTGCTATGTCTTGATTACTTTCACACTGTCCCTCGCAAAGTGGGACAGGTGGTAACCCTAAAGTCCTACCTTGGCCAATTGAGAAGGTGGCAAACCTATAATAGGTATGCGGTAGCATGATCCGTTAGACGGATGTGGCTACCACAACCCAACTACTCATTTGTAATGCAGGGTCTCGGTTCCCATGTATCAGCCAGGTGGGAGCAGAGTTTATGTGGAACACACAAATATGATTAATTCACTGGACAGGCCGCTGATACCTTACAGTCGAATGCCATGCTGCCACCTAATGGGCAGTCACTCCCAATACTGTAGTCATGTAGTCCAATGTGATAGGCATTACAAGGTGGGAGCAGATTGTAAGAGAAACATACAATTATGAATGATTCACTGGACAGGCCGCTGATTACGTACATTCGAATGCCATGCGGTCACCTACTGGGCAGCCATTCCTGATACTGTAGTCAGGAGTAGCCTTAGGTCAACTGGTGTCCTAGGCAGAGGGCACAATGGCACCCCCCACCACACCACCCAGTGTCCCCATCCTGGTCTACCTACACCAAATAAATACTGGTAAAGTGCACCCACTAAAGCGGTGCCCTAGGCGGCCACTTAGTTGGCCTACGCCTAAGGCAGACTATGACTGTAGTCATGTAGTTTGATGTGATAGGCATCACAAGGTATGCCTAAGAGGAACACACGAATATGAATGAATCTCCAGACAGGCTGCTGATTCCGTACAGACGAACGCCATGCCGTCATCTAATAGGCAGCCGTTTCTGATACTGTATTCATGTATTTTGATGTAATAGGCATCACAAAGTGGGAGCACATTGTATGAGGTACACACAAATATGATTGTGTCACTGGACAGGCCGCAGATTATGTGCAGCCAATACTGGAGTCATGTAGTATGATGTAATAGGCATCACAAGGTAACATTGCAGTCCTTGCTCACATCCAGGGGTGTGCGTGACAGATGCAAGCACCAATGCCAGTGCATTAGCAAGTGTAAAAACGAGTGGGTGTAAGCATGTTTAGCTACCAGTATGCGAGTATTGCACTGGTTAAGCAATGTAGAGGCTAATCGAGCGTAAGAGGCTGTAACCAGAGGATATCATACAGCGCGGTCATTCAACGGTATAGGAATGTATCCCATCATGTAGAAGTACATGTGAGTGTTTATGTCGAGCATATAGGTACATACATATATATATAGAGATGTATCAGGGACATGCCATGTGGCAACAAAGCATTACAAAGGAATGAAACGGGAAACACCAGCGACGCCTGTATTATGTAGTGGTGTTGCTCTATGTGATCACAAGACTCCCTCAGATAGACAATAGTTGTACATTGGCTGTATACATCACTCTGTGCATGTAATGTACATTAACACAACAGTACCTATCCAATCATTATGTGTGAACAGTACTCCTGCAATGTGCAAGATCATCATCAAGATAAAGGTAAATGGGGTAATCATAGAGGGACTGGTAGTGTTTTGTGTACAATGGGGTCATCCTCCTCACGTCTAACTGAACCATGTAGGAGTGATGTGCATACCAGGACCGTGCACCTGAGGGACAGTGGTGAGGATAACAGTAGCATGTTATGATGCATATTACAAGGGTTTCATGTGTCCAGTGGGCACGTGTGTGTAATGGACAGCTATGTATAGGGCAGATGTTGTCCTAGGAGCCGAATGGCCTTATGTGTCCGTGGGTGAGGGTCAGATGTTGGGGAAGGAGTGTAGGTATGGCTGTGGAGGATAGGTAGGAGCACAGAAATGACAGCATACA
Organism: Protopterus annectens; assembly: GCF_019279795.1. NCBI lineage: Eukaryota > Metazoa > Chordata > Ceratodontiformes > Protopteridae > Protopterus > Protopterus annectens. The sequence goes on along the minus strand of NC_056744.1, from coordinate 1,333,976,979 downwards.
GGGTTGGTATATGGCACATGTGGGGGGGGGATACTCCCTGGATGGGGATGGGTCTTCGGCATTCAAAAGCCCATGGAAACAGTGGGATGGAGGTCTCCAGCCATGGGCAACTGACACTGCACCTACACAGCTGCAAAAGTGGTAGTGCTGTGGGCTTTCCAGGACAGGCAGCATCACCCTGTAAATGTGACACTCCACCCTTGAACTGGCATATCTGGCTATGTAACCCCTTAGGGAGCCACCTATGAAACATGTCCGGGACCACACGACAGCAGATATGTACCTGTCTGGTCCTGCTCCCAAGGGGGACATGCTCCATCCTCAGTGGTGGAGCCACCAGAAGGTGGTGAATAGCCAACAGAGGTTGATGCTAATGGCCGGGCCCCAGATGTGCTAGTGCCCGGTGCCATGGTCAGCTGAAGTGGGACAGGAGGATCTGCAGGGACCTACCAACCCATTCGGCCTATGGTGTTGCATTTTAAACCAACATATGGCTTAGTGATAGACAGCAGCATACAGGATTACCTACAACAGTATGCATAGATATAACCAGCAACCCAACAGATTGTATACATTTGCAGAGGGAGCACAACACATGCATATATACCGCATGGCAACTGTACAATGTGTAGTAGACGTGTGACCGCAGCTTTGAACAGTTGCCTATCATTAGCTTGTCACTGGGAATCCCACACAGTGTCAGTCATACCACTGTCTCATGTGACACATGTCCAGTCAGGGATGCAATGGCAGTAACACATCCCTATCATCATGTACTGTCTGCAATCCCCACATCATGCTTCTGCTGTGCACAGAAGTGTGTTCAGTGTGTAACACAGGAAACAAATCGTTGTACACACTGACCTGTTCACAGATGGCCCTCCAGATGGGGTTCCCTCATGGACAGAGAACTGTCATGTCTGTATTTTAACATGCAGAATAGCCATTACCACACACATGTTAAACAGGTAGTAGTCTCAATGCAGTATAGCTACACTTACATGCTGTAGTTGTGTGGCACATCACCCTCCTGTCATTAGGCTATTTCCCACTTTTGAAAATGATTGAGGTACATCCAGATATCATCTGCGATGCCGTGTCAGAACACCACATCCAGGTACCACTTACAGCGACTGTCATGACCAGATAATTACATCTTCCCCTAGATAGTGTACTGTGTTTATCATGTGGATGGCTATGGGACACCATCACAGCTGTACCACATGCAATTAGCTAGAAGAGGAATGCAATAGGTGCAGAGGCCATCACCTGACCATTTCCAAATGTTACAATACACATGCTGCTGCTGTGCAGGTGTACACCTTCACATCCACCAGAGAGTGTGTGTGCGGGCAGGCAATGTACACCAGGGAAGGGCTTGGAGACTTCACCATAATCTGCCACACTCTGAATAGTACAGGGTCAAACCCCTGACTACTCATTACTATTACATGTGCATGACGTTACTACATGTGCCACAGAGGCGGCATGTTGCAGTGCTGTAAGAACATGTGTGTAGGTGAGTGAGTGCCATCTGCAACAGATATAGTAGACATACATTAGGTGTGGCACACATGTCAGTCCATGTGAACAGATGCCATTGTCACCACAACCACACTCTAACGGACACGCATTGACACCTTTGCCAGGGCAACAAATACACAATGTAACTACTTACTTTGTCACACCACAGTAATGCACAGGACCACATGCACCACATTGGATATCTGGAGGTTCAATGGGCTAGGCCATGTGAAAGTGCTTGATAACTGTTGGTATGCAAACAAGTTTTATATTGGGAGTGACTGTAGTTGGGAGCATCACAACCCACACGCATATGCAGGGTGCCACTACTGTCATGCAGGTATGCATTGCTCCATGGGTGTGTAGTGTTTGGCTGTACAAGATGGCTGTACAAGGCTGGGTTAGGGGTAATCCTTGTCATTGCATCACCCGTCAATGGTATGCAGTGCAGGGGTGTAGTGTCTGCAATGTCCCACACAGATGGGTACTGCAATATCTGGCCTGACATCCTGGTTACCAATGTGTAAGGCCATAGCTTTGCAATGCATGCCATGTCTGTGTTTGATAGTCCTTCACATGGACATTGCCTGGGATGTACATGTCCCACAATACTGTACAGTGACATGTACAGGTGTTCCTGGTTTGGCAGACACATGTAGTGCACACAGCCTGTTATACCCCGATATGCCAATACTGGCCTGGTGTGGCGAAACCTGCTTACAGTGAGCAAGTCGGCCCTGCACCTGCATGTATAGAATGGACAGGTATTCTGTAGTGTCAGTGGCATGGGTCCATACAGGGCACATGTGTACAATATTGTCTGGCCTTAGTGGATCACAGATGATGACACCACATATGTTGCAGCCATTCAGTGTGGAATATAGTGAAGGCACAATGTCCGCATATATGTGCCAATTGTACCGCTGTACAGAGTGCCATGTCCTCTGCAGGCCACTGCAGTCACACCATGCTTACTACCTGTCCTCAGTGTGCACGTTACTAGCAACATAGTGAGATATCCTAGGCAAGGTGTATGTGCATGGCACATGGGTGCGGGACATATACCGGGTACTAGTAGGGCTGCATACTTAGTTCACCAGCCCTTTTGCCAGATGTATGGGTATGGTTTGCCAACTCAGTGCCGTGGCTGACTGACAGCTGCACTCCTCTTGAGGTGGCCAATGTGTCATAAGATGGATACTATATAGGAAAACTACAAAACCCACTCCCAAACATGCCCATGGTAAGACAATCATGGCCACCTCTACACGACAAACACACACTTGCCCTGTTCTGTATACAAACCCCTACCGTATCACACTGCAGCAACACGTGTTTAGGGCATACGCTACAGCGAATACTACAAACCACTGTATTTGTCTCATGCAGGCAGACACACATGCACTTGGCATGTCTGGGATTAGAACACCAACCTAACTACTTTACTACACTACAGCATTACACAGTTATAGAATGCGCTACCGAGATTACTGGGACACAGCACTCCCAGAGGTGTATTTTTGGATGGGCGGCATCATTGGCGTTGCTAATGGTGGGTATAAGAAATGTATGGAGTGAGAACAGTATAAAGGTATTACTCAGTCTTCAGGCAAACGAGGAGACACATATGGCAAGTGTGAGACTAGAACACTGACCTAACTACTTTATTACACTACAGCATTGCGCAGTTACAGAATGCGCTACTGAAATTACTGAGACACAGCACTCCCAGAGGTGTATTTGTGGATGGGTGACATCATCGGCCTTGCTAACGGTGGGTATAAGAAATGATTGGAGTGTAAGCAGTATAAAGGTATTACTCAGTCCTTAGGCAAATGGGGAAACACACATGGCAAATGTAGGACTAGAACACTGACCTAACTATTTTATTACATTACAGCATTACGCAGTTGCAGAATGCACTACCAAGATTACTGGGACACAGCACTCCCAGAGGTGTATTTGTAGAAGGGTGACATTATCGGCCTTGCTAACGGTGGGTATAAGAAATGTATGGAATGTGAGCAGTATAAAGGTATTACTCAGTCCTCAGGCAAATGGGGAGACACACACACAACAAGTGTGGGACTAGAACACCAACCTAGCTACTTTATTACATTACAGCATTATGCAATTACAGAACGCGCTACCATGAGTACTGGGACACAGCATCCCCAGAGGTGTATTTGTAGATGGGTGACATCATCGGCCTTACTAACGGTGGATATAAGAAATGCATGGGGTGTAAGCAGTATAAAGTTATTACTCAGGCCAATGGGGAGACACACATACCTGGCAACTCTGGGATTAGAACACTGACCTAATTACTTTATTACACAGTTATAGAATGCGCTACTGAGATTACAGGGACATGGCATTCCCAGAGATGTATTTGTAGATGGGTGACATCATCGGTCTTGCTAATTGTGGATATAAGAAATGCATGGGGTGTGAGCAGTATAAAGTTATTACTCAGGCCAACAGGGAGACACACATACATGGCAAGTGCGGGACTAGAACACCGATCTCACTACTTTATTACACTACAGCATTACGCAGTTACAGAACGTGCTAACGAGATTACTGGGACACAGTACTCCCAGAGGTGTATTTGTAGATGGGTGACATCATCGGTCTTGCTAACGGTGGGTATAAGAAATGTATGGAGTGTTAGCAGTATTAATGTATTATTCAGTCCTGAGGCAAATGGGGAAACACACACATACGGCAAGTGTAGGACTAGAACACCAACCTAACTATTTTATTACACTACAGCATTCCACAATTACAGAACACACTACTGAGACTACTGGGACACACCCCTCCCAGAGGTGTATTTGTAGATGGGTGACATCATTGGCCTTGCTAACAGTGGGTATAAGAAATGTATGGAGTATGGCCAGTCTAAAAGCAATTTAGAGTCCACCGCCAAAAAGGGACACACATACACACCCACGCCAGTGTCGTGTATGGAACACCTGCCTATTTACAGATTACTATTACAATACTACATATATACAAATCTTGCCACACAGACTACACATGTCAAGGCTGTCATTATGACCGTCTGGGAATGCGGACATCAACTGGGACGCTGGCAGTTAAGAAGTACATACCTGTGAACCTGTGTGTTTAAAGTATGAATCCATCCTGACCTGGAGTATTCCCATCTGTGGAATTGATGACTACTACCACTATGCAGGGTTTCAATGACCATGCCCATACACAGAGGCACATAACCAACACAAGGTGTCACTGGGCATGCTCATACACTTAGTAGCACAGGGCTGTTCGGAATGCACTATGTGTCCACCTACACAAGGATATACTGGGCATGCTCATACACTTAGTAGCACAGGGGGCATGCTCACACACTTAGTAGCACAGGGCTGGTTGGAATGCACTATTATGTATCCATCTACACAAGGATATATTGGGCATGCTCATACTCCTAGTAGCACAGGGCTGACTGAGATGCACTCTGATGCTAAACACAGAGGGCCTCAGTGGCCATTACAGGTAGATGTACAGAACACATTGTAATGGTCTCTGGTGTTGGTAGTTGTCATTGTTAGCGGAAACGCTGCTCTACATATATTTGACACCAGTCTTTTACAAATCAGCTGTCATTCTGGGATGACATGGCTGACAGCAGACAGGCCTTTGTTACATATCACATGTATCCATGATACAAGGGAGTGCAGATATTACCCAAGTCGCATCCACCCACACAGTGCCATTCCAAGGCAAATGTCCTGAACACAGGTTAATTCCCGTACACCTACAGGACAACTGCATTGTTTTCTTATGCTAACCAGTGCTAGATGTGTAGCGTCCATAGTCATAGCTGGCCAGTGTAGATCCAACAATGGGGAGTACTGACATATGTGCAGTGAGGAACACCTGGCTGATGTCTCTGTAGTGCACAATAGCGCTACCACCATATACCTCAGAACCTAGTACTACCACCATATACCTCAGAACAAGACATGTGGGCAAAAACAAAGGTACAGACCACTCCTGGTGGTGTACCCACATACATAAAGGCCACTCACATGTACTGACCGATCCTCCCATGAAAGGCATCACAGAAGAGCCATGTGCAGGACACAGTGTCACATGCTGCATTCTAGAATGTAAACTGCAGATGCCACCATGCCCTCAGATCACCACCACGCAACCATGCATGTTGTATGATAGATGAGTATGCCACCATGTGACCCTTGACCTGTGTACTGTACTAAGCTCTACATCAACTGTAGACAGTACACATGTACTGACACAGTTGCATCATGTGTTATGCAATGCAATGATACCACTGTCTGTGACCAGGTCAGCTGTACACATACCAAGGGCCCTCAGTACTCTCCACCATTAGCAGATGTCTGTTGCTGTACACCAGTACACACCCTCATGTATGGATATGACATACATGTACCTGCCCTGGGTATGTACATGCCACACACACAACATACCCGTAAAAAGCATAGCTGTTGTAATCCTTTGTGCAAACAGGTGGCTACAGCCATTACACACATGCACATGGAATGTAGCTCCATGGCTGCTGAATGCTAGCAGTACATAAGGTGTGATATAAATGTTGACAGAGGTAACATCCCCTCTGTACTAGTCACCCATCATATCATACAACAGTCCATGTGTCATGTATGTTATTACACATATCCGCCAATTGCAGTGCCTACAATCATTACCAAATGTCAGGATTGTAGGACCTACACACCTATACATGTAGTGTTGTGCATTCAGATAACATGCGTGTGCAGTTGTTGATGTATGCAGATGGTGTGTATCCTAGTACATCATGCAGCTGCAATGCAGCCTCAATGTATATGCTGATATGCTGAATGTACAGAATGATGTACCACAGGTATGGACAGATGTGTTGAAATAACTAAGTGGCAGGGCATCTTTGCAGATGGATGTTTGCTGTGGACAGTTCACAGGTGTGTCACAAGTGGTCCTACAATACCCTGTGTAACCAGTAAGCAATGGTTTCATTATATGAAGGACATAGCAGACAACTTAGACAGCGGTCAGGGTGATAGCGAAGGTAAATTGCTTGACACCTGTTAATAGATATGACGTCCCTTGTGCATATATCAGCACTGTTGTCACAGGAAGCATCAGTACAGTTTTGTAATGTGTGCAATACTGCTGTACATCTGACATACATAACACGAGCTAGGCAGGTCTAAGATTCACAGTACTGGCATGTGTGGTTGCGTGTGTGTCCATATTTGTCACGTATTGTGGAGAATACATCTCAATTGTTACTCACTCTCCTGTACACTAGTGTACACATCTGTACAGACTGCAATGTATAGAGCAGGACATAGGCAGGAGCGTGTATCTGACACATGTGAGGTATCTGTATGTGCATGACATAGGTGTATTAATTACTGAATGCCACAGTGTGTGTATGTAGGGCTGACTGGTCTCTGGGGTGAGGATGTATGTTACCATACTGAACTGATAGGACCCCTCCCACCATCCAGGTGATGCATTCAACTATTCGTGTTGATGTTCCCGATCTTAGGCCGTACTGAGTACCTGTACATGTGTATTCTCTGTGGCGTGTCATGTAGGTGTACAGTACTGTAATGATGATTTGCACATAGGCAGGGGTCCTCATCCCACCAGTAGCAACTGTGTGTGAGTGTGTATTACTGTGTCGATGAAGGTGTGTGTGTGCGTGTGTGCGCGCATGTGTGTGTGTGTGTTACAGTGTCACTGAATACATGTGTGTCAATACCTGAGTGTGTGGGTGCAGTTGTGTGTTGGCATCCTGTCATGGGAACATGTATTACTGATTCCCATTGAGGCATCACACTTCCCACTGGCCTCTACCCTTGTAATCAGCTAGACCACTCTCTTACCTCACCACTCCATGTAACTGTACCTGTGATGTCACCCTTTATGGATGTCACGTCTGTGGCCACAGTAGCTTAATACACAGCTATCATGCTCTTGGAATGGTAGACGTGTTTGTAAAGTGGGACTTCTCACTGGTATGTGGCAGTTACACGGTGCATGTTGCTATATTCATACATACCTGTGAGTAGTCCACATTGACATATGGGACACTTTACCGCAAACACTGACATCCATCGGCACGTGCAATTAGACCTGAAGAAGGACAGCAGAACAACATGACCAACATGCATTTACTGTTGTACACAAGACACATACTGTTAACAGTATTGTACACCTGTACTACATGGTATATCTGCTGACTGTCAACAGTCCTCAACATTTGTAAACTACACATATCATCCTAGTCTGTTCACCCTGTACATCAGACCATATGAGCATGTCCCTGCACCGATGTTGTGGATATCAGGGATGCGGCACAGGCATCATCATATGCACAGGGTGTTAATGTTTGCTGGAGGCCTAGGCTGCACTGTTGTTACACAAGACACATACTGTTAACAGTATTGTACACTTGTACTACATGGTATATCTGCTCACTGTCAACAGTCCTCAACATTTGTAAACTACACATATCATCCTAGTCTGTTCACCCTGTGCATCAGACCATATGAGCATGTCCCTGCACCGATGGTGTGGATGTCAGGAATGCGACACAGGCATCATCATATTCACATGGTGTTAATGTTTGTCAGAGGCCTAGGCTGCACCATTGGATGACATCATGTGTGTGGGTTTGGGCCTTTGATCTAATTGGGCGTGCGTGGATGTTATGTATGTGTGTGTTGTGGTGCCCTACATATGTGTCCAATGTGTGCGTGTATGTCTGCACACAGTTCTCCCATGTGTCTGGCATACACAGGGGTATTATTGACAGCTGCAGACTGTACAGGTGAGTTTTTACAGTTCACGGTGTCCGGCCATGGATATGTGGCCTGTGCCTGCCAGGGGTTGCACGGGCACTACCAGACAGAGGTGAAGATTGGGTACTGTCTGATGTCACTAGTCCACTGGAACTATGTCCCTGTTGGGACCATCCTGCGCCACATGCTCATGGCCTGCTGTGTCATGGTGTGGACAGCACAGCACCAGATGCACTGCTGCTGCTACCACTACTATGGGAGTGGGCATGAGAGGTAGCTTGTACATGTAGACCTGACACAGGTGATGTAGCAGGCCTACGTCCATGTGCCCGACCCCTCACTCCTACCAGATGTTCCAACACAGACAGCTCATGCTCGTGGATTGTCATGCAATGGTCAAGGACTCCAACCATGTCACCCAACTGTCTATCCAAAGCATCAGCATTACCATTGCCTGGATGCTGTTGTTTAAAGAATGGACAGCAGCCCTCTGTAGCCTCTGATCTTCTCTGTTGCACCATTCAGCACGTGTCTGTGCCTCCATTACAGCCTGAAACATGTGTCTGGTGATACCAGCTGCTGTGCTCTGTCGTGCAGGAGCATGTTGGCCAGAGGTCCTCCTACAAGCAGCACTGGCCACGTGCCTGTGTGGGGCACCACCAGTAGTTTGGCTGACACCATGGTGTGCAGGCACACCTTCCATAGCCCCGACACTTTCCTGTTCCAAGCTACCATGTTCCAACTATCCTTCCTCTATGGCCACTGGTGATGGGGTATGTGCAGGTATGGGATCTTTGTGCAGGGATGAGGTGGATATAGATGGAATGGCAACCTATGGCATAGTTTCAGCCCCTGACAACTCTGCCTGTGACCCAATCATACATTTATCATCACTGTTAGAGTCTGTGGGGACACTAACATCTGATGTACCACAGGAGGGCAATGCACCTACATCACCTGTGAGGGCAGACAAGAACTGTACATTACAATCTATACAATAGACACACACACACACACATACACACACACACACACACACACACACACACGCACACATGCACTCACACACACACACACACACACACACACACACACACACACACACACACACACACATGTGATATGACAGAAGGCATGCAACATGCATGTGATATGGCAGACGGCATGCAGAGCAGACAATAATAGTGGTAGTTATCATACATCCCTAGGTTGCACACAACAGCATGCATGTGTGCTAGCAGATGGCATGCAAATTGCACAATCATAGTAGTGGTTAGCATACATCCCTGTGTTACACCATGTGGACCAGCACAAGTTAACAGTACACCTGCCTGGTGTGTGGCATATGACCTTGATAATCACATGTAGCATGACATGTGATCTGCTGACATGTGCAATGACATGCATACATGTTTAACACAATGGTGTCCTGTTGAATATACAGTGGGGCAATGGTGTACCAATTCATTGTTGTCTGCCCACCCTACAGATATACTGCAAAGTTAGCTGATGTGCATGGCCATTGCAGGGAATCATGAGGAGTCTCTAGTGCTATACAGTGTGAGTTACAGACAGGGTTCATAGCCATGACTGTGTTCAGATGCAATACATATATACTGTGGAATGTGATGCACATCACTGAGGTGTATACACACCAAACCATGATGTGGAAGTTGTGACACAGGTCACTGATGGGTATACGGATGACACCCCTGAACATCTGCAACCATATTGCTGCAGCCTGGCAACTATGGGCAGACATGGAGAACACGTCGGTACACAATGTCCCACATGACATCTGTGTACCATACACACACACACACACACACACACACACACACACACACACACACACACACACGAGGAGCTAGTATGGCATTTATGTCCATCACCAGCAACGGGAATGTACGGTATCTGTGGCCTGATGTGGATACTGTACAGGTAACTGCTGTCATATTGCAACACCCTCAAGATGTTCAACACATCCTATGTGGTGGATTGATGTTACTCCTACAAGATGTGTATAGGCCTGTAGGATGTCAAGCGTTCCACATTATGGCCATTATACAAAGGCCATGGCTGAACCATGTGTAGCCATTGTACAACAGGGTGTACACACAAGTGCAACACTTCTAATGCGTGTGTTGCTCCATGTCTCTGGCCATCCTCCATGGACATGTATGTACATGTGTTGTCCACATTATAGTGATGAGTATCTATTTCACATGTCTGTGTTGTCCCATATGACATATATGCTCCACTGACAACAGGGTTATGCAGATAAAGGGTGGTATGTGAGATATGTTTTCAGGTTAGGTAGGTAGTGTAGCAGCCAGGCCAATAGATGTCATGGACATGTCAAGATAGCACATCACATTGTGTGACATTCATAGCATGGCTATGATCCACACCGGTGAAACCTGTGTGCTGGCCATACTCCAGCTCACTGTGTAGTACTGGTTGTATTCACCACATGTGTAGATCAGCTCTGTTGTGCATTCCTAAAGTGAACAGCACATCCACCATTATATGCACAGCTGTCAACACATCTGGCAATAAAATTTGTGAGGATTCATGTCGGTGAGATGATTCACATAATTTACAAGTGTGGCACATGGATAGTCATTGTGATGCATTGCAAGTCCGACCTGTATATTGTGACAGGACCATACATTATGTGTACATGTTGTGAATGGCCACATGGCAGATAGATTTGTGCATTACGGCTCCTGATAAATAATAACACTCTCACCTGCAATGGGCTGCTGTCACCATGGAATGCCAAAGGTACCGAAATAGGAGTAACACAGCAGTATGAGCATAATCCACCCCTGTATAAAGGCTACAGGGAGCAATATGCATAACACATACACCAGTACATTAGACTATACTATGGTGTATGCACATGTGTGCATACAGAAAGTAGCATACTATAGTATGCGGCATGTGTGTATACATGCCTTGCATATGATATTACATTACATATTGTACAGTGACACATGCAGCTATATGGTATTTAGTTGTTATAGGTGCAGTACTGCCTTACCAGGCAACTCCAGGCTCAGTGGTTGAGAGAAAACCACCTCCGCAATATCGGCTAAGGCTTGTGGATGTGGTTCTGCAGGTGTCCCCAAGTTGGCTAGTAGCTCCTTGGTATGTGTGAGTGGGGGCTGGGTTGGTGGTCCACCACCTGTTGCACCTTGTTCCCTGGCAATTGCATTTGCACGCTGTTTCACCCATCTAATGAGGTCTGTACAGTGTCTGCGCACCTGCTGGTATGTGTGGTTGTGGCCACCCACATCATTAACCCTCCTGCGAAGTTCTATCCACAGGGCACCCGCTGCTGTGCATCCTGTGGCACATGGCTGAACAGGATGTTGTGATTATCGAGTAGGTATCGGATGAGGGCCTCATCCTCCAAGCATGTAAAAGGGGAAAGCCTTGCATGCGGCATACCTGGAAGACATAATGATGGAGACAGGTCACAGTACCTCAAAGACATACAGAGCTAGAGCTGAGCACACATGTGTATCACATTAATTTAGTTTAAATAGTTGTATTTGCAAACCTACATGACACTGACGTGTTTGTGTCACACACATGTGACATTCAATGTTGAGTGGATATTATCACCATATATGTGTGTGTGTGTGTGTCACCTGATTACATTGCTCATACTCCATGTGGTTGCTGTCTTGATGTGGGCATGTCTGTTTGCCTGTACTGGTGTTCCTACCTATCAGCACATGGCTGGATGTGTCCACATTAATGCAGTCGACATTTTTTTTTTTTTTTTTTTGGAAAAATTTTTCCCCGTGGGATTTAAAGGTTTTTTTAAAATAAAAAAAGGGGAAACCCCTTTACAAAAACCCTGGGGGGGCCTTTAAACAAGAAAAAATGAACCCTTTTTTTGAAAACCCTGCAAAGGGGGGGCCTTACAAGGGCTTGAAACACACATTGAAAAAATCAAAATTTAAATTTTTAGTTTAAATAGTTGTATTTGCAAACCTACATGACACTAAAAAAAAAAAAAAAAAAAAAAAAAAAAAAAAAAAAAAAAAAAAAAAAAAAAAAAAAAAAAAAAAAAAAAAAAAAAAAAAAAAAAAAAAAAAAAAAAAAAAAAAAAAAAAAAAAAAAAAAAAAAAATATAAAAAAAAAGGGGGGGGGGGGGGGGGGGGGGGGGGGGGGGGGGGCGGGGGGGGGGGGGGGGGGGGGGGGGGGAGGGGGGGGGGGGGGGGGGGGGGGGGGGGGGGGGGGGGGGGGGGGGGGGGGGGGGGGGGGGGGGGGGGGGGGGGGGGTTGGGGGGGTGTCCACCACATGGCCAATACCCCTTAAAGGAAATATGTGATCTGATATGGGTCACTTGAGTGGTCTGTATGGATAGATAATGATCTCTATATTCATGAATGGCACCCTATAATTATTAGGGTTGCCACATATGACTCCCTGACAGGTGTGATGATGTAGCTATCACAGGAAAGACAACTGCCCAGCTGCATCCCTCACACACGTGTCCATTCTGATGACCGCTCCCTAGGTGGTAGTTCATGGGTACAGGGTTATGAACATAGGGGTGACAATGCGAGTCAGCTATTGCTCCTAGGTCATAGTCATTCGCATACTTCAATAGGCAGATGCCTTCTGTTTGTCTGTGAGGTATGGACTACAATGAGGGGGAATAGAATTCATTAACTCTGACATACTGTATCTGCCACTGGTGTGATGATCACGTATTATTCAGACACCTTCTGTAGTGTTGTTTCTGCCAGCAGTCCTGTTGCAAAACATTCCTGTGACATAGGAATGTACATCTAGTATACCGAGTGTAGGTGGTACACAGTATGGGTGATGATGTCCTATGACCTGGCAAGGTTATGATATGCAGTGCGACATCAACCATTCTGTCATCTACATCTGTACTGCTGACATCACTTAAGTGATCAAGGTTCATGGCCTTCCAGACCAGACTCAGCAGCCTCAGCAGGGTAGTAGTACAGTACTTCCCATTATCAGTGGTGTCTCCCCCTTTGTTAGGTTGTGATACCTGTTGGTGTGCACCATTCAGTGTGTACAAAACCTGACATGGAGCTATGTTTTACATGATGTGTACGTGGAGGGCATCTTGTTTTGCTATATGTGTATGATACAACCTGTGATGTGGGCAGGTCCCATGCAGACTGAGTGCAGCTTGTACCTGCATAGTTGTGGGTACAGGGTCCCTGTGGTGTACATGGATATATGCTTGTGTACCTGTTGGGGGGAGGGGGCCATGTTTTTATATTAACCAATACCCTATCTGGATTGCCTATTCATGCTAAGCACTTGTTCAGGACTTGTAATCAGTACACAAGCTAATGATTACTATAGCACTCAGTCTTCCACATCACCTACAGGTAAGGGTGAACAGGTTTTGTACATACTTTTCTGACTTGCGTAGAGTAATGTAGCTGTTGTACTCACTTTCCTCACTTATCTAGGTGAATGTAGTTCTATATTCAGGCATGTCCAAGAGTCAACTGCCAGTGTTCTCACCTGTCTATCTGATGAATCTGGACATCTTGAGGAAATGTACACATTGCCTCATGTACACAAACAAGCCTCTCTGCCTACCACCCAACACTACAACTTGTGAGAGATGCACTCATCTAGCCAAACTGGAGGTAAAGGTCTCTCCAACCGAGCCTGACCCTGACTGTCATGTGGAGAAGGTACAAAGTCGCACAACACCACACTCATCACATAAGCCTCACTGTATCTACCCCACCATCAATTGGGAAAACTACACATTAGCTCAATGGTTTCTGGAATTCATAAACACCAATGCCCTGACTCAACATATCCACACACCCACCAGGGGCAACAATATCCTATACCTAGTCATTGCCAAGATGAGTGACTGGTGCTCCACACGTGAAGCCAACTCCCTGTTGGTCTGATCAGAACATGTGCTGAGCACCGTTGATATCCACATCCCACACCTACTCCCCATTAAGGGAACCACAGTATAATATGTCTACAAGGCCAACTACATGCTTCTTAAGGCAGACGTGGTGGACGTCATGACACCCATGCAGATGGACAGTACTGTTACAACTACTGACTCCTACACAAATGCACTCTATAAGCACTTACAGGAGCACATGGCTTGTGCTATCCCAAACAGAACCAGGACACTATACTCATAATTAACTAAACCAACCTGGTGGTCCCCTGCCATAAACAAATTGTACTACAGGAGGAAGACACTGTTGCAAACGAGAGTACAATACCATGCATGGAGGAGATCCCTGGCCAGCCTCAGTAAGAAGGTGAGATCCCTTATAAGATCCTCCAAAGCTAGCTATGAAAACTATAATGCAACTAATACCAACAACAACCACAAAGCCTCTATGTCAACAACCAGATCTGCTCTGAGTTACAGCACAAAGGCACAAACCTTACAGAAACAATTGATGTTAGCAACATCCTGGCAGATATCTCTCAAAGCTGCACACTCTAAAGGCAATATCACAGCATCCATGGGACCGGACAACATCCCAGGCTGCGTTTTTCATGAACTTCGGATCGTACTGTCTCCTCACCTATGCACCATGTCCAATAATAGCCTCACATCAGGCATAGTGCCCCCTGAATGGCGCACAGCAACAGTTATCCCACTCCACAAAGGTGGCATCACAACGGACCACGGGACCTATTTCCCTATAGGCCTGACTAGCCTGGTCTGCAAGGCCATGGTGCACATCATGGATCACTGTCACAGAGACATTGGGTACCTCCAAACCTTTGACCCCTCCCTGTTTGGCATTATTAAGGCCGGACCATGCCTCCTAAACCTGGTGGGCTTCTTAGAGACAGTTACCAAGGCATTAGATGAGGGTAAGGAGGTCCAACAGCCTACCTAGATTTCTCATAGGCTTTCAACACCATTCCTCCTTCTGGTATTATCAACATACCCATCCGCCTGAACATTAACCCCTACATCATGTGATGGTTTACAAAGTGTCTCACGGACAGAACACACACAGTAGGAGTTGCATACCCTAGGTCCGACTGTATACCAGTTACAACTGCCGTCCTCCGGGGCTCAGTCCTAGGACCCCTCATGTTCGATATATACTTCTCTGATGTACAGACAAGCACAGGAGAGCTTTGGCTGAAAAGGTTTGCAGACGACTGCAAACTAGGGGACATAATTGTTTCCCCAGCTGTTACAGACACCCTCTGGAAGGGTCGCACTGAGACGGATACCTGGTATTAATATCATGGCGTCAAGCTGAATGCCTAAAAGTGCATAGTCATCCCTTTTGGATATAACTAATTACCCACGGACTACCACATAGGTGCTAGTCCCCTACATACAAAAAAGGTAATACAGGATCCGGAAACACCAGTAGATAGCAATCTCTCCTTCGATACACATAATGACAAGGTGGTTAGAATATCCTTCCACATGGCCCCCCCAATCTCTAATGGGTTCGCATTCAGATCAGAGGGGCCATTATGACTCTCCACATGTCATATCAGACCCATTAAAGGATTCAACACCCCATTTGGGATATACCTTTCAAGACAACTGCAACAGCTTGGAAGACTACACCAGTACCACACCAAGAGGATTACTGACCTCAAACAGATGACATATGCATCCCAACCTACGAAACTCCAGCTGTACTCAGTTGCATACCGCATACTCACATGTGATCTCTGCTTGACATATAAGGCCCATGTCCAACCCTGTATTGCTGGATATGCTCAACCTAAACAGAAGCCCCTGAGAACCACATGATCTAGGGATATACACCTAACCACAACAATGAGTAGGACGTGCTGAACAGATAGATTCCTGACCCGGACACTCCCTATGCTTTGGAATGTGATTCCAATGTAAATCAGGCAGGGCCCCTCATGAGCACTCTTCAAGGAAAACCTTGACATGTGGATGGGAGACAGACATGTACCTAGGGATCACTGCAGTGGCTCTGCTGGAGAGAGGTACAGGGAACTATTGGCTCTGCCATTCAGAGGCACAGGGAACCAACCTATGAGGGTGGCGAAAGGCAACACACGCTAGCTAGGCTTACAAATACTCTTGATAAGACAGCCTAGTACCTACCTTTGCACATATTACATGTCTTATGTGCATGGATAGTTAAATAGCTCTTCCATTTTACTCTGCTATCATGCTGATAAACTGTCGGCTCACTAAAAGATATATGTATCCAGTTATTGTGTATTGTAAATGCCAGTTGACGTAACTAATGTTTGCCTACCATTACAGTAATGATATGTAGCTTGTAATACCTATGAGTTATTGGCACAGTATCCCACAATGCAAAACATACTTGCACAGTGGCCCAACCCTCCACATGTTATTCTCTGTATTACACCCATACATATGGCTACAGTTACAATATATCGACATATACTATCCCCTGTTATACCACATACTTTTTGGACCAACCCTGCCACTGACGTCGGCTGGTGAGGAGTATTTCTGTTCAAAGCCCTTATATAGCATCCCTTGTGGTGTATGCGGTGTTTGCCTTGTGACCTACAGCAGTACACACAAATACTACAAGCATGACTATGCTCAACAATACATCACTGCAAGATAACTGTTTCCACTATATGGATTGCGTGCACTTTAAATACTACAGAATAGTACTACATGCACAGAAATACTGACTGTTCTACATACCTTATTAGTAACCCGACATATCGTTAACAGTTGATTCAATCCTTTTCGGTTTGTGTTTTAATGTTATTTGTAATGTTCTGCTGGTATATACGGATGGTTTGAATGTGTGATAACATATCCTTTTCTAGTTATATATTGGTAACATGTGGTATCCTGTCCAACAATTACTGTTCCAAAGTAGTTAATTGGATGCACATCAGCTGTGCAGCTACTCCATTAGCTGATACCATGGCAACAGTGGTGTATAAGTGAGTACTCCTTTTGGGCGTTGTCCATTTGCCTTACTTTCAAGAGAGATGGCCTAGATGTGTTATTGCGATATATTTCAACAGCTATATGAAGACACACAGAGATATATTAGCTTCATGACTCCCGTGGACTGTGTGAAATGGCTAGACGATTTAGTTCTACATGTGAGAACAGCTGTTATATTTCAGAACAGTGTTACTTATGCAGGGTTTGTTTGTACCTGTTACTTCTGCAGATGTTTAAGTCTGGCAAAGATGTTTGGCCAGCTCAAGGCCGTATGGCTATGCATGAACTGTAATGTGGTGTACAGTGTGCTCACCAGACATCCTTGATTTGGTGTACAAGTGTAGCATACTGTGCTGTTACTGACTAATTGCTAACACATCCCGGTGTGCGCACAACCCTCTGAAACGGGATTAGTGCAAACAAACCCTATTACATCAGCAGCTGTTCCATTGTATAACAGCCACTATTTCATTTAGGGCCATGTTAGCGTGTCTCTGCTGACAAGGTATGTTAAGGTTTCTGCCGATATCGTACAGTGTGTGAATGATTTGTGATGTTATTACAGTTTGTATTGTAATACGTTTGGGTGTGGGGGTGATGTTGGTGGTTGTGTTTAGCAAATGCAGGTGTGTAGGAACTGCTTTTATATATAATCACTATGTGCATGAGGGTTCCTTTCCTATTTGAACACCTATCCTTTTATCCTTTTGTGGACTAATATAATGGCATTTGCAGGCTGATTCATTAAGGCACTGTTATGTGGTTCCTGTATAGCATGCAAGTGATGTTAGTCCTTGAATCCCTTTGGTAATACATCTGAATGTAATAACGTGTTGCTACATGATAGCTGTGTATTTCTGTCATAGGTATTTGCAGTCATCGTAGTTGTGTTGGTGACTGACCCTCTTTGGCTAGGGTTGCCACATTTTCATATGTTCATAGTGGGTCCTTTTTGGGACACACATCTGATTTTACAGGCCGACACAAACCCATGGTCATTACAAGGGATAGAACTTTCCTTTCTTGCCTAATTATAAGCTTATTCTTGTAGCAGTTTAGTAGCTTATCCTGTTTCCTGTACCATGTAGGTACTTTAGATACAGAAATAACTATTGTATGCAACTATTACAGTACATATGGGACATAATTATGTCCTACAATCCCAAGACATTTGCCACGTTTAATATATTTGGTCAGGACACAACTGCCCAAAGAGGGAGTGTCCCTCGCAAAGTGGAACAGGTGATAACACTATCATTGGCTCATGTCCATAGCACATATTTTTAATAGTGCATAGGTGTATACTCTCCATATCCTTTGTTCATAAAGGTTGGTAGTGGCAGAATGTGTGATTGCTATGGTCTATGTTATACATATATGTGAACACTTCAACCGCTGTATACGGGAGACCTATAGAATCCCAAAACCACAGTGTTCTGATGCACACAGACCTGGGAACAGACTCCCATACCCCACATTACCGACATCGACAGTAACTCACGAAAGTAACATGAACATGGAACACACACATGCACACACAGACACACTGCTACCCAACACATCCAAACAAACCATTCTACACTACATATGAGCAGCTGGCCAAGCCCCCCTACATACCCAGTGTAGGTGTCTGCGCCCCACACACCACCCCTACTTTAATATTCTACATCCTAGGTCACGCAAACAGATGCACAAAGCTAACCCACAACCACACATTACAGTCCCCCAATAACAAACACCACACACAGAACACACACTTACACACACTACAGCCCTAAGAAACACACGTAGACACAGTAACCTACTCAAACTGCAACACCATAAGCACTGACTAACTGTCCATTAACATCGTGAGATTACACCTCGTGCATCTGGTGTTTCGGTACTGTGTTCTTTCGGAACTTAACCCTCGGGATCACATGTGTCAGTATGTAAAGCAGTCGGTATGTGGTAGGTATCCCACTTATATGTACCTCCATGGTTTTGTAGATGTTGTTAACCTATCTACCTATCTACATATATATGTATATACCCATATATCGACATCTCTCTCTCTCTCTCACTATATATATATATATGATGTGTTTATATATATATATATATATATATATATATATATATATATATATATATATATATATATAAAACATACACCTTAAATTGTGTACATGCTGGTTTGTCCTATTTCAACACATTCCTACCTTTTGTGTTTTTTTTCTGTCAATATACACAGCTGCCATTGGTACATCTCAGGTAGCTTAGTGGTATGTTATTGTGATGAATGTGTACATGGTTGTGTGTTCTAATCCTGGCAGTGATATTTTACCTCTCAGAGCAGGCACTGGTAGTGCAAGGGTGATGAACACACATTTCAGCGGTTGTGTGTTCCACATGTTTATTATTCTGTGGAGAACTACCTATATATGCAAGCTGTGTTTAAGGTATACTATGTAACATGTACACATCTGTGAAGATTCCTGTCAGGGATACTCCCTTTTATTTGGAAACACATTCATGATTATATTATACAAAACCCCTCACTAACACTCCGGGGAATCCTTGCAGAGTGGGTGGTGAACAGTAGCTACACCCCAGGGATCCCACAAGTGGCTCTGCTCCACAGAGGGACAGATAGTTGATTGATGGGGTGGTGACAGCAGACATGTTTTGCCTATGCTTATGAGTGGCCTCGGCAGTTGGGCACGTACCTACCTATGTATCTATGAACCTGTACATACAGTATGGACACTGATTCATGATCAAGCTGATAGCTTAATATACTGCTCAGGTATTGACTTATCTTGTGCCAATGGCAGTTGTGTGTACAATAGTTGAGGGCTACCTATGTAGGATGCACACAGTAGACCACCTGTCCATGACAATTTACAGGTGGTTGTGTGTGTGTGCCATCCATGATTGCTGTGTGTGCAGGTGGAGAAGGGTGTCAGTCCATGAGTGCCTACACTGTCAGGATGTGTGCTCTACGTTCCCTCTTTGCCAAGGCATGGGCATACTGGGAATGCCTCCATCTGCCTACTGGGGCTAGCACAGGGTGTTCGTGGTCTGAGCCCCCCTGTGCCTGTGGGTCCCTTGGTAATGGTGGTGGGCTGTGAGGGCCTTCACCATTCTGTCCCTGCTGCAGCTGTTTCCACAGGATCATATTGTGTAGCATGGTACATACTATGAAGATGTGGGCACACATTCCTGGAGAGTACTGCAAGGCTCCACCAGATCTGTCCAAGCAACGGAACCGTGATTTCAGCATCCCAAACACGCACTCTATGATGATTCTGGTTTCTGCGTGTGTCTCATTATGGCATTCTTGCATGACTGTGTGTGCATTTCTGATGGGTGTCATCATCTACGGTTCAAGTGCATAGCCAGCATCCCCTACCAGGTGGCCATATGGAATGCCCCTTCTGGCAATTACCTGATACAGCTGTGAGGCATGCCAGATGTGGGAGTAGTGATAGCTTCCAAGACTGTCAGCACACACATCAATGATAATGCCCTGGGCATTGCACACAACCTGGTAGTTGATGGAGGGGAATCCCCTGCAGTTCATGTAGCGCTTACCCTGCTCACCGGGTGGTGACTTGATGTGTATGTGCGTGCAGTCTATTGCACCCTCTACCTCCGGGTAGTCCACCACATGGTGGAAGAGATGCATATTGCTGGCCAACTCCTCCTGCATTCGGGTGAAGTGTATGTGCTAATTGGCATGTGGTAACATGGCATCCAGGATCTGGTGGAGTACCCTGGATGCTGATGCCTGTGAGATCTCCATGATATCCCCAGTTGGCCTTTGGAAGGTACCTGTGGCTAGTATTCTCAAGCTTACACATACCTTTGTGTCCACTGGGATAGGTTCCACTCTGTTACATCTGGCTCTGAGGTGTGGCTGGCACAGCTCAATAAGATGCTGTATGATGTCCCTGTCCACCCTGTAACACTCTACTATCTCCAGATCATGTAGCCTCTGATAGGTTACCATGGGTCTGAACACTTGTCTCATCCTCCTCCGGTGCCTGAGATGGTTGTCAGCATCATCCTCCACACCACCGTCAGTCTCCAACACATGCTGGTGAATCAAAGCTATGGCAGCCCCTAACATATACATATTAAAAGTTGCCTGTCTGTATACACCAATGGTGCAGAGTGTCTGGGAATACACAAGTGTGTGTGTGTGTGTGTGTGTGTGTGTGTGTGTGTGTGTATGTGTATGTGTGTGTGTGTGTGGGGGGGCTTTCACACCTTATACTATTGTGCAATGGATAATGCTGGTGTAATTGGGTGTGTTTGTGCTATTCCAGCTGCAGGGTATCTTAATTACTGGTTTTACAGCAGGTACTGCTATTGTGGGGCCTTTGGTGTTGACTTACGCTTGTCTGCCATGATTCATCTATTGCCCTTTACTTCTATTTTCAACCCGATTCACCTCCCATTGTCAGGCATGCATCCAGCTGCCACCTTTCTTGTTTTGTGCTTCCACAACCCAGGATTGTGTTGGGAAGTGTGTTGTGTAGCTGATCTACAGCAAGTTTGCTTTGTTCTGCTGTGACAGTTTTCTTTTCTAAGCTGTACAGCACCTCCCCTTTCCTGTTTGCAGGTAGCTACTAGCAGCTTTGTTAACTGTTGTCTATGGCCCACTGTAAGTTTCTAGGTGTCAATTATTAATTTGTAGTCCAATTACCATGCTGCAGCATTTCCTTATTTTCTTCCTGTATCCTTCCTGTTTCATCTGTGGTACGTGCCGCGCACATCAATTTACCGGGTTTCGTGAGTGTTTCATCCACGTTCACATGAACTTCGGTTACCTCGTGTGCTCTCAGCTAAGCAAAGCTATGGCTACTTCTACACCCCTATCCTGCGGCTTGGCTTAGCAACACGCAACATGGATTAGCAATGAACCAATGTGCTTACAGATATGGTGGTGCGCCCCTCTCTTGATGTCATGTGTACCTCCAGGCCACTCCTCAGTGTTGTAACGCTACGCCATGTGGTGCATCCTTACGCTGGGGGGACGTTTGTGATTCAGTATTACTTGACTCATTTGCATGGCATTGACTGCTAATTCCTAGTTACTGCACGGAACACTGTCACAGACCCTTAGCAACCCTTGCACCATGGTTGTGGTGTAGCATGCATGCCATTGACTATTATGGGGATATCATGAATTGCATTATATTACAGTTTTATGACATCTAAATATATTTTCATTATGATCTCATTTGCACACTGATGCACTGCGGTTTTACTTTGTGTTGGTGTGGCCATGAAATTAAAGGTTATTTTTTATATGTTGTGCATGCTGTTTTATGCCATTGGCTATATATTTAACCATTGGCATACACTAACATTATAACACGTAAGTTTGGTCCACTTTCATGGCTCCAATTTTATGTTTGACAACATAAACAGATTGGTTTACATTTGTACATGCTTACACTACGCTTGCACAACTTCATAAATTGCTATATACCTTCATTTGCATGCTACACTGCTGCACATGGGGTAATTAGCATACATGTGCTGGGAGCTGTGCAGCTCTGGCGTACGCTGTTAGTGCATGTGGAAACAGCTCTTACCTGAATCACTCGACAGCCATATTTGGCGCTAGATCACCAACGCTACTCTGGCGCATGGCGTAAGCTTAATGAATCCTGGGGGTAGACTTTTTGTGACTTAACATTTGAAACTGATGGACTGATGATGAAATTCCTGGAACTGTGTAATAAAAAGAAAGACATTTATGAAAGGAGCAATTATTAGTTTTCTGGTAGTAAATTAAAAGTTTGAAAAAATGTTACTTTGTAGTTTAGAATTGAAATGGCAGAAGATGATGTTAAAATACATGCAGGGTTTATGTGAAATTGTTGATAATAATATGAAAGTTAGAGATGACAGAAACTTATGGAATGAAGGGTGGAGGATGGAAGCTGTTTTGAAATGTAATAAAAATCATTGTGATACACTTGCCAAGTGTTATTTTTGTAGCTGATCACAGAGAAAATTAAGATATGTTGGCCAGCCTAAATCATGTTTCTTTTATAGGGGTGTTTTTCATTTAATTAATGATTGTGACAGTCTATAACTGATTCCTGATAAGTGAAAGATTGATAACAGAAAAAATTGGGGGGGTTGAAAACATAATATGGAAGTGTACGCCATTCTGGAGTGGCAGTTTTGTGGAAAAACTGTGAAAATACTAAATGTAATTTGGTAAGGACAGGAAAGTTAACTGCTGTGGATGTGAGCTGGAAAGATCATCTATAGAAGTATAGCATTATATGCATATAGAACTAGCAAGGAAAGAGAGAGAATCCGTTTTATCAAATATTAGACTATGTGGTGGCTAACATGAAAATTATAATTGCAAGGGACTTTAATTGTGATTTAATGGAAAATTTAAAATGAAAGGGAAAGAAAGGGAATAAAAAGGATAAATGACAGATTATGGGATGAAACTGGAGAGTGGGAAATATTGCAGTTATGGAAGGATCATAAAACCGTGAAAGACTTCTATAAAACTGGTCTTAATGGAATACTGAATTTAAAAAGAAGTATAACACAATCCCCCGGATTTACGAAAGCTTGTATGCAGTGCAAGAAGAGTGTAGGAGCTCACGCCGGCAATAAGTCTGCTGTGCGATCCAGGAACAGCAGGCAGGGGCATGCACGAGAGCTGCTAAAGCTACTCTTGCATGGACAGTGTGATGGTATGCAAATTACCACATTTGCTGGTGAAAGTCATGCAAATTAGGTAAATTTGTGATCCAGGAAACACTAACCTGTCCATGGAAGATTAGTGTTAGCTGCAGAAATGTACTCCGTTGGTAACAGAGTACATTTCTGCAAATAGCTAAACGGAGCTTTAACAGCTCCAAATAAAGGATGCATACAGTTGAGGAAGCATGCCAATGGCCAAATATAAGGCCATTGGCATTTTAAAATGTTTAAAAATATAACAATTTAACTTTTTTTTCCCCGATCTCCGATGTTTAAGCATAGCGCAGCACTACACAAATGTGCTGTGCTTATAAAAACAAGAAAATAATTTAAAAAAAGCCAAAAACAGGCATTTTCACTAAAAAGCTTATTCTGCCATGCAGGAGAATGGAAGGCTGAAGACAACACGGCCATTGACTAGTGGTTGCTAAGGGGGGGAAGCTCAGTGTGAGGGATGTAAGCATGCATTACTAGGCAATCCTATGCAAATGAGGATAAGGATAGTGAATCCCAATTTTCCTCAGCATGTGTGACATGTCCCAAGAGTGTAAGAGTAGGAGTAGGTGAGTGACATCATGAGGGTGTGTGTCAGACAGGCTGTAAGCTAATTGGAGCATAGTGGCTTGTGTTTGCCCTGAGTTGCTCAGGATTGCAAGAAGCGTGCCTACAGATGTCCTATTTGAAAACCTCAAACCCAAGGTGCACACTGTTAAAAGATAGGAAACTCCTTGCAAACATGCACACAGCGTGTGCATTCATGTGTGCTCATGTGCGCTCGTGTGCATGTGTGCACGCATTTGCACTTGTTTGGCGGCGCTGTCTCAGGCGGAAACAGAAAGGCAAAATGAAGGAAAAGAAGTAGTAGGAAGTTAACCAAGGAGAATTAGCAGAGCTGCCAGGTGAAATATATCAGAATCAGCCAATTACACAGGCAGCAGACTAGCCCAGCCCAGCCCAGCACTTTAAACTCTGCAAACACCATTCCCCCGTTTTTTCTCAAGAACTCTGCAACACTGCAGTATACAAAGAGGGAAAGCTTAAAAAACTTAAGTCAGACAAAATGTTAGGGGCTGCTCTTGCTATCATAAACCAACATGTTCAAGGTGCAGAGGGTGGTGATGTTGTGAATGCTGCTGAGCAACCAACCATGAGGAGAAGTAGAAGAATGTGCAGACCCAGGGTAACCTACCAGGGGCTACATGAGCTGGAGATAGTGGAGTGCTATAGGGTGGACAGAGACCTCCTACAGCAAACTGTTGAGCTGTGCCGGCCACGCCTTACACACAGAACCAACAGAAGGGAACCCATCCAAGTGGATACCAAGGTATGTGTTGGCCTAAGAATACTAGCTACAGGTACCTTCCAAAGACCAACTGGTGATATGATGGGGATTTCACAGCCATCAGCATCCAGGGTACATGACCAGTTCCTGGATGCCATGTCAGCACATGTCGGTGACCATGTATATTTCCCCAGTTCCCATGATGCATTGGCCAGCAATATACGACTTTTCCACCAAATAGCAGAATACCCTGAGGTAGTGGGTGCAATAGACTGCATGCACATATGCATCAAAACACCACCCAGTGAGCGGGGTAGGGTCTACATCAACCACAAGGGCTTCCCCTCCATCAACTGCCAGGTTGTGTGCAATGCCCAGGGCATAATAATGAATGTGTGTGCTGGCTGCCCTGGAAGCTATCACGATTCCCACATTTGGCATCTGACACAGCTGTACCAGAAATTTGAAAATGGGGATATCCCTGATGGTCACCTAGTGGGGGATGCTGGATACGCACTGGAGCCATGGCTGATGACACCCATCAGAAATGCACATACACCTGAACAAGAACTCCATAATGAGGCACAAGCACAAACAAGAAACATAATTGAGCGTGTGTTTTGGATGTTCAAGTCATGATTCTGGTGCCTGGACACATCTGGTGGAGCCTTGCAGTACTCACCAACTACATGTACCCAAATTGTTATGGTATGTGCCATGCTACACAATATGATCTTGCAGAAACAGCTGCAGCAGGAACCGCATGGGGCAGGGCCAAACAGCCCCCCACCATTTCCAAGGTTTGCACAGGCACAGCGTGACTCAGAGGAGGAACAACCTGAGCCTGCCCCAGTAGACAGAAGGAGGTGTGCCCAGTATGCCCTGGCCTTGGCAAAGAGGAAACGCATAGCACATACATTAACTCAGTAGGAACCCTGGAAATGACACCTCTCTCTAACTCGCTCATACAGTAAAAGGGATGCCTAACTTGACACTATCTGTTTTCAAATGTGTATAGAGAGTGTACTATGTGCATTTGACATAGGCAGCCCTGCAGCACCTCCTGAGGCATGAGTGCCATATTTTAAGCAAACTGAAACACTGCTAAGCACATTTTACTAGTATTGAGCATATTTAAATACAATTGCATGTAGCTGCACACCGTGCTAACCAGCACAACGTCGAGCAACGTTGGGCAATGTCGGGCAACATTGATCAAACACTCTCACACCTGCTTTACTGTCCCTTAACCAGTCAGGATCTGCCCAGCAGGAAAATAAAAAGTAATGACAGGGTTCAAACTCAGGATACTGTGCACTATAGTCAGTACTGAACCACTAAGCTATGAAAGCATTTCACTGGTACAGCCACAACTTAAGTCATTCACACATACCAGTTGGGAGGGGGTCACATACCTAACAGTCACAGCCAGCAGGACAATTGTAGACAAACGCAAACACAAACAAATGCTGTATCATGCCCTCTGAAGAGGCATATGGGTAACCTCCCCCCAGGCCTACGCAGACAGATAACAGCAGGCCAGGCAGTGTGATGTGGGTTGGGTAGGCTATGAAGTCACAAATTAATATGCGTGTAATTGGAAGCTAAGGTCTGTAGTACAGTGGTATGCCTCAAGCCAGTACGATAGGCAACAGTACAGACTGAAATGGAGTACCTGACAAAGCAGTGCAGGCCTAAGTGTATAAGTGTCAGGTGTACCCCTCATCCTATGTACACCCACAGTAACAATCAGGTGTGCCCCTCCGGGTAGAAATGTACAAATAATAACTGTCCCCACTGTATGGAGAAATGTTGATAAGTCTATGCAAATTGAATCATGGAAGCCCTGCAGGCACAGCGTGTTTCCTGTCAATGTACAACCCTGAAGTAAAAACCAACTTGATTTTTCACACGCATATAGTATATATGCCCATAGTGGGCATGCTGACACACTTGAACAAATTTAGCAAATTTCAGTCAGCAACATACTGAAAGGTCATACTGGGCATGCTCACACACTTAAACAAATGAAGCAAATGTCAGTCAACAACATACTGAAAGGTCATACTGGGCATGCTCACACACTTAGACCATGTCTGAGTACAGCAGTGGACCACACATATCTGGCAGTTGCAGTTCTTACTCCAGACACATGTCACTTTTCACCATTCCTGCATTGCACACACAGTGATATGAAAACATACCCATATAATATATTGGACCCCTGTCATAATCAAACTATGTTATACAAGTATTTAAATTGTTCAAAGAAAGTTAAAACACAAAGAAGATCAGTATCATCAAGAAACAAAGAGCACTTTTAACATTATCCAAGCCAAGCTCTGCCAAAAATATTGCCAAAGATTCCATAGAGAACCATGAAGCTTTCTTTAGCTATGTCATAAATATCAATGTAAACTCATATATGTTCTGAGTTAGTGCAAAGTGTAAATGAATACATGTACACGACTGACATTGCCAACATCTTGTCATACAGGTTCATACATATTTACCCCCCTCTCACTGACAAAAGGGCCCATTACCATACCTGGAGATTATGAAAACCCAGAAATCACATATACAATGGTTAAAGAGCTCTATCCAAACCTAAAAACACAGCGTCTATGGGATGACTTGGTGTCCCTGGGTGTGTCATATGTGAACTCCAAAACAAACAGACACTGCACATGAACAGTCTGTTGAGACTCACCCTCTGTACAGGATATGAAACTGTTGAATGGGTTACAGCAACATCTGGCACACTCCACAAGTGTTGTTGAACAACAGACCATGGGAACTACTGTTCTATAAGACTAATAAGCCTGATCTGCAAGGCCATGGAGTCCATCATTATGGAACACTTAAACAGAGCTATTGGGAGCCTACAAACACCCAACCCTACCCATTTTGGTTTGGACAGGGGCAGATCATGGTCCCTAAACCTGCTAGACAGTTTTCAAGGCAGTTACCCAGGACATACATCAATGAAATGAGCTCCACATGGCCTACATAGACCTTGCAAAGCCCTTTTCCAACATCCCACACACATGTCATATCTACAAAATCAACAACCTGTGCATAAACATGTAGGTCATCTGATGGATTGCCAACTGAGGCACAGATAGATCCCACAAGGTAAGAATTGTGTTCTCCCTGTTGGACTGTAAGCTGGTAACCACTGCTGTCCCCCATGAATCAGTCCTGGGACCCCTCCTGTCTGGTGTATACTATTCAGAAGTATAGTCAAACACACAAGGGTTATGGTTATCAAAGTTTGTGAATGACTGCAAAAAAGGTTGTCATAATCGATGTTTGGGACAACAGAGACATCCTTAAAAAGGGTCTCAGTCAGACAGATGTGGTGTCAAAATTATGGCCTCGAGCTACAGTCATACAAATACCACACAGGTGCCAACACCCTAAATATGGAGATAATAATAAGCGATCTATGGACAAATGTTGATAGTCATCTCTACTTTTCAGAAACACATTCACAAAGTGGTTAGAAAATCATGCTATGTGTTCCCACAAATTGCCAAAGTCTTTGCATGTAGGTCAAAGGAGGTTCCCTCTACTCACCAGTCATCAGACCCATCAGACAGTACCATGACACACTTGCGATGAATCTGATGAGGCACCTTCAGCAGCTGGAAAGACCACTGAAGTACTTACTGGCCTCAAACAGTTGCCCCATGCAACAAGACTGAAGTAACTCAATCTATACTCTGCTGCATACCACCTATTCAGGCAATCTCTGCCCAACAGACAGGTTCGTATCCAATGCAGAACTGATGTACATGCTCTATCTGAAGTAAACCCAAGGTCACTGTGCCACATGCTCTAGGGATATAATCATCACAACAATAAATAGAACATGTTGGAGAGATACATTACTAACTCACAGACTTCCCTTGCTTTGGAACAGGCGCCCAACCTACATTAAGCTGAGTCCCTCACTGACACTCTTCCAGAGGAGCCTTGATGAGTGTATGTGAAATTGAACTGTCACACCATGGATCACTTCATCAGCTCTACTACACAGAGGCATAGGGAACTAACCCCAGGTGTGGTGATAGTTGCACACTCTGGCCATACTAATATATGCATTCAGGCAGATAGCCTATTACATACCTATGTACCTATATATGTAGGCGGAAAACAGTATAATAAGCTAAAGATGGATGGACAGAGATGTGTGTAAGAGGGTGACCATGACAGGGAGCCATCCAGGACTGTCTCACCCAGCACACATCCCAATGGCACAAAAGACATGAGGT
This sequence comes from Protopterus annectens, assembly GCF_019279795.1. NCBI lineage: Eukaryota > Metazoa > Chordata > Ceratodontiformes > Protopteridae > Protopterus > Protopterus annectens. The sequence continues at coordinate 1,333,947,399 of NC_056744.1, read as the reverse complement.
GCACATCTTACCCACTGTACATAATAGCCACCAGTATCTGTAAGCATTGCAGTGTATGTGGTGCATGTGCCTGCTGTACAACATGACTGTACAATGAAGTACACATCTACTATATGTACACATATACCTGTCACATAGGTTCATAGGTTTGTAGTAGACTATCTTCATGAAGGCATATATTAGCCTAGGCAAGTTGTGCAGCTTTCACCACCCCATTTGTTAGTCTCCTAAGCCCTAGTTCTAATAGTTAGTACCCTAAGCCCCTTTCTAGTGGGTCTGCTAATGTGATCCCTGGCGTGAATTGTCTGTTTCTCCTCCACTCATCAAGGTTCCTATTGAAGAGTGTCAGTGAGGGGCTCTGTCTGATGTACATTGGGACTCTGTTCCACAGTAAGGCAAGTCTCTGGGATGGTACTCTATCCCACCAGCATGTTGTATTCATTGTTGTGATGAGGTTCAAATCCCTGGCATGTGTAGTGCAACTCAATTTTGTTTTCCTTAGATGGAGCATGTTCAACAGTTATGTGTTGGACATGGCTCTGCATGTTAGGCAGAGTTTACTTCTAAGTAGGCAGTATGCAACAGAGAACAGATTTAGTTTTTCCAGTTGTGTTGCATAACACAACTGTTTGAGGCCAGTAATCCTCTTGGTGAGGTACCTCTGTGATCTCTCCAGCTGCTTCATATGCCTAGTCGAGTACATCCAAAATGGTGCATTGTACTCAATGATAGGTCTGATGACTTAAGAGTAGAGGGCCACCACTACCTCTTTTGATCCTGATGCAAACCCTTTGTTGATTAGGTGGGCCACATAGGATTTCCTAATCACTTTGGCAACATGGTTGTCAAAGGAAAGATGACTATCTACTTGTGTCCCCAGATCCCTTATTACCTTGTCAGTTTTTAGGGGTAACACCTATGTGTTAGTTTGTGGGTACTTTGTTTTCCCCAAAGTGGATTACTATGCATTATGACACCACACATCTGTCTCATAGAGTCCCTTCTGGAGAATATTTTTGTCATCCAGGGAATCTGTTATGGCAAACACTTTACAGTTCCCAGCAAACATAGTCAACCACAACCTTCCTGTGTTGGCATGTAATATTGAGAAGTCTATACCAAACAGGAGGGGCCCCAGGACTGAACCCTGGGGGACACCAGTTGTTACCAATTTAGAGGCTGACATGTAGCCAGAAACTCTTAATTTGTGGGATCTATCTGTGAGCCAGTTTGCAATCCATCTTGTGATGTATGGATTTATACCCAGGTTGGTGAGTTCATCTATGATACCTGACTGGGGAATGGTGTCAAAGGCCTTAGCAAGCTATAGGTAGGCTGTGTGGAGCTCCTTTCAATCATCTGTGGCCTGGGGTAACTGTCTGAAAGAAATCCACCCAGTTCAGGAGGCATGATCTGCATTTGATGTAGCCAAACTGGGTGTGCTCAACTGTGTGAAGGTTCCCAATATCTTTATTGTTGACTTTTATTATGATTTGCTCCATTGTCTTGCAGATCAGACTCATCAGGTTCATAGACCGGGAATGCCAAGGGTCTGTTGTGGCCCCACCCCTGTGGAGTGGGAAGAATGTTGCTGTGCAACATTCTATGGGTACATATTTTGTAGAGAGGATGTAGAGAGAGGTGTAGGTATCCTTGATGAATATGGACACATCCCCGCCCTATGTGCTATGATCCAGGTTTTGATGCTAGAAGGAATGGAATGAGTATTATCCTGGTAGTGCTGGTGTGCTCTCTGGAGCCTTGAACTAGGTTTCTGTTACTGCACAGATATCAATATTCTCCATACTGAGAAGTGCCTGGGGTGTGTGCATTTGGAGGCTGAGACTTCTGGCAATGAGTAGCATTTAGCTCACTTTGTGGTTATTTTTGTTGGTTAGGGGGTTTGGTTTGTCCTGAGTTCCACACCTGAACTCAATGCCTCATTGGTCCAATCTGATCATAAGCTAATTACCCTAGATATCCACATTCTGCCCTCCACCCCCTTAAGGAAACCAGGGTAAAAAATTTCTCCAAAGCCAACTTCATGCTTCTTAAGGCAGAAGTGGTGAACTTCATGACACCCATGTAGATGGACAATACATTTACAACTACTGAATCATACGCAATTGCACTTTATAAGCACTTACATAAGTGCATGGATCGTGCTATCCCAAACAGAACCAAGATGCTATCCTCCAAAAAAAGGAAGCCAATCTGGTGGTCCCCTGTCATAAACAAACTGTACAACAGAAGGAAGAAACTGCTGCAAAAGAGAGTAAAATCCCATGAGTGCAGGAGCTCCCTGTTCAGCCTCAGTAAGAAGCTGAGATCCCTGATAAAATCCTCCAAAGCTAGTTACAAAAACAAAATCACCACTGATTATAAAGACAACTACAAAGCATTCTATAGCTATGTCAAGAATCTCAATGGCAACACTCAGATCTGCTCTGAGTTACAGCACAAAGGCACTAAATATACAGACCCAACTGATATTGCCAACATCCTGGCAGATAGGTTCAGTGCTAACTTTACCCCCCTCTCACCCATTAAAGAGCCCATCTCTATACTGGAAGAATGCAAAGTTCCAGTAATCATGGCTGCACAGGTAAAAACCACACTCTCCAAAGCCAGGAACACAGCATCCATGGGATTGGACAACATCCCAGGCTGCGTTCTACACGAACTACAGAACGAACTGGCATCCACCTAAGTACCATGTTCAATCATAGCCTCACCTCAGGCTTTGTGCCTGCTGAATGGCGTACAGTGATGGTTATCACACTCCACAAGGGGGGAGCCACCACAGAACCCAGGAACTACCACCCCAGTAGCCTGATGAGACTGGTCTGCAAGGCCATGGAATGTATCATCATGGAACTTATAAACAAAGACATTGGTAATCTCCAAAATCTGGACCCCACCCAGTTCGGGTTTGTAAAAGGCAGATCATGTCTCCTAAACCTGATAGACTTCTTTGAAGCAGTCACCAAAGCCGTAGACAAGGGTAAGGTGGTTCACACAGCCTATCTAGGTCTTGCCAAGGCTTTCGACACCATCCCCCACTCTGGAATTATAGATAAACTCACTAAACTAGGTATAAATCCCTATGTCATAAGATGGGTTGCCAACTGGCTCACTGACAGAACCTACACTGTGAAAGTAGCAGACTCCAAATCCGACTTCAGACCAGTGACAAGTGGAGTACCACAGGGTTTAGTCCTGGGTCCTCTCCTGTTTGGTATCTACTTCTCTGAAGTACAGGCTAACACAGAAGGTCTTTGGCTAACGAAGTTCACAGATAACTGCAAACTAGGAGTCATAATCAAAACTTCTAACGATGTGGACATCATACAAAAGGGCCTCACTGAGCCAGATGCCTGGTGTCAAAGCCATGGCATCAAGCTCAATGCCAAAAAGTGCATTGTCATCCCCTTTGGTAAAAACTCTGTGCCCATGAACTACAACATAGGCAGTAGTATACTTAACATTGAAAGTGTGATAAGAGACCTTAGGACACAGGTGGACAGTAGTCTTTCCTTTGATAATCACATCACCACAGTAGCCAGGAAATCCTTCTAAGTGGCACACCTCATCACAAAAGTTTTCTCATCCAGAAAAAAACAGGTCATTGTTCCCCTCTACTCATCACTCATTAGACCCATTATAGAGTACAATGCCCCTTTTGGTATGTACCTCACAAGACATCTACAACAACTGAAAAGGCCACAGAAATACCTCACAAAGAGGATTACTGGCCTCAAACAGATGCCCTACACAGACCGTCTCAAAAAAATCCAGCTTTACTCCGTCACATATCGCCTACTCATTGGTGATCTCTGCCTAACATAGAAAGCTATGTCAAACCCAGAGCTGTTGGACATGCTCCACTTAAAGAAATCCCAGTCCCTCCGAGCTACATGCTCTAGGGACCTAAACCTTGTCACCACAATAAACAGAACATGCCGGAGGGATAGATTCCTGTCCCAGAGACTTCTCATACTCCGGAATAAACTACCTATATATATCAAACAATGCTCCTCATTAGCACTCTTCAAGAAAACTCTTGATGATTGGATGGGAAATAGGAAATTCACCCTGGGATCACCTCTGTGTCTCTGCTTGACAGTGGCACTGGAAAATAATTTTCTTGGGTGGCAAAAGCCAGGGTACCTTTTTAGGCTGGGCTTGTATAGTTCACAGGGCCAATAGGCTAGTACCTACCTATGAACCTTTGAGCTTTGCCTAAAAAAGGTAATATGGGGACAGCAAGAGCCTTGGCCAGTATTCAGAAGCATAGGGGTGACAGGTACAAACCATATCTAGCGAAGCAACAAGGCATGTCTATCATGTCATCCCAGGCAGACAGAGACTGGATACCCTTTGAATGACACCAGAAGCTCAGCCAGTTGTTGAAGTTTATCATCTTTCTGTTATATTGCAGTATCATGTAGGTGAAGGTAAGATGCTACTCAAGGTCAGGGTCATACCAGCCTGGGATACATGATCATACAGCTATTATATATCTCTTGTCATGTTGTCCTGGGAGGTATGTCTCAGATCATTCATACTGACATGTACAAAGACCGTGTCATATATGTACCTCTTATGGAGTGATCTAAGTGCTTGTGCTATGTGGCAGATCATAGCACCTGACAGACAACTGACAGTAACATTCCCCTTGTCCAGCCTAGTGAGTGGAACATCTGTGTGCCTGACTATGGAGTCACCAATTACTAGTGTGTTGGGTATGTTGTGTTGCCTTAGGGCCTGTTGTGAGGCACACTGCTTTGGTGTATTATGTGTTTTTTGGCATGTGCTTGGAGGTGCATGTTGCTTGCTTGTCTGCTTAGGAGGACACTTTCTCTCTTTTTCTGATTAATAGTTGTATTCTCCGAGTATGGTAATGTGTATTTATCTGTGTGTTTTGCTGGTGCTTATATTGTAGGTCTATGTGAGACAGTTGGTGTTGTGTTTATATGACCCTACTCCTCTTGACAGTGTTGTCCAGTATTGGGTTGACAGAGCTTAGCCACTGGTTTAACCCTGTGTGTGCCAGCATGTGGTGCATCAGCCCATATATGATATTGTCATGGCCTATGCATACAATACATTCACAATACACCTAGTATGATAAGTCTGCTGAGGTTAGCAAATGTGAAAAAACCTTTGGGCAAACTGTCAGCGAGTAATGTCTGTATTGCACCCTGTAACTCCATATTGTTTGCTGAAGTGTAAAGTACTTAGTTTGGATTAAGAACCCCACACTTGACAACTGTGTATGTGTGTGTCTGTCTATCCCTGGGGAGAGAGCAACCTTTTTGGAGGCTACTCACACCCCTTAAAAGTGATATACTCATCTTTGTCATGCCTGATGATGTCACCATCCTACAAATATACCTGTGAGTAATTGAAATCCCAATAATGTGTATAGCGCATTGCGTAAATGCATACTACTGTAATATCATAAGGTAATTAGGTAGGAGTTTTATTCTCGCACTTACTAATGGTGTGTGTTCCAGGTGTGTGAGAGTGTTTAACACTGCTGGTCAATAAAAAGTGGGTTTAGATTTTTGTAGTGTATGACATATCACAATGACAACTGTATGTGCATAACACATGTAAGGTAGCTGTGGGGCAAAGCCATATACATACATGTGACCGCAATTATTTCATAGGTGGGTACTCTGCTTTCTCCATGAAAACATTTGTTACTTTGGCCAGAGCATGCTGGTGCTTTCCAGACCTTAGGTCACTTCAGTATACTTGTGACAAGCGTAGCCACTGCAGTGATCCCTGGGCTACGTCTTCTGTTTCACATCCACTCATCACGGTTTCTATTGAAGAGTGTGAGTGAGGGTTTATGCTTCAGGTATATTTGAATCCTGTTCCAAAGCAAGCAAAGTCTGGCAAAGATGACTAATCATTATAGGTGTGCAACAACCTCTGTGGATCTGCATGCAAACCCTTTACTGCTTATGTGCTCCACAGAGGGATTTTCAAAACCCTTTGGTAATGTGATTATCAAAGGAGAGATGACAAAACACATGGCTCTATGTATACATTAGTACCTGTTCCACATTTTTTGGGCTACTACGTATGTGGTACTCTGGGGATACTTTGTTTTCTAAAAGTGGATAACTATGCTTTCTTTGGCTTATAGCTTTACATCATGATTTTGACACCAGGTATCTGTCTCTATGATACCCTTTTGGATGATGTATGTGTCATCTGGAGAATAAAGTATAGCCCACAGTATGCATTTTCATCAAACATGGGCAGACATACCCCTACTGTGTTTGCTTGTACCTAAGACAGCTATATGCCAAACAAGTGTGGTCCCAGGACTGAGTGCATGTGAATACCACTTGTTACTGGCATAGAATTGTACATGCAGGCTGCAAATGTTACTGTGTGTCCTACATCTGTGCATCAGTTGTCAATCCATCATCTAACAATTGTTTATGGTCAGTCTGTTGAGGTTATGTATAGTACCAGAATGTGGGATGGGTATGAATTGCTGGTGAGCTATAGCTTGGCTGTGTGGACCTCCCCTCCCTCACCTATAGCCTTGTTAACTGGCTTGAAGTCTACTGGGTGTAGCAGCCATGATCTGGCATTTAGAGAACCTAAGTGGGTAAGGTGCAGTGTTTACAGGTTCCTAATGTCTCTGTTAATGAGTTCCATAATGCTGTGCTCCACAGCCTTCCAGATAACATTTGTCTGGCTTATAGGGTGAGAGTTTCCAGGATCTGTTGTAGCTCTACCCTTAATCAATTTATGCTAACATTTGCACTGGGTCTGACGAGAGTGGACAAGATTAGGAATAAGTATAAAAGAGGGTCAGCATAGGTTTGAAGGTTAGTAGAACAAGCCAGATAGGCAGGATTATGTTGGTTTGTATATGTGCTGAGAAAGGATGCAGAGTATATTGTGAAATAGATGCTAAGGATGAAGCCGCCAGGTAACAGGAAAAGAGGAATGTCTAAGATGAGGTTTATGGCTGTGGTGAGAGAGGACATGGAGGTGGACGGTGTGACAGTGCAAGATGCAGAGGGCAGGAAGAAATGGAAACAGATGATCTACTGTGGTGACCCCTGATGGGAGCATCTGAAAGGAGAAGAAGAAGAAGTTGTAGCTCAACACTTGTGGACTGTGAACACCATTACCATGCGTCATTCCATAAGTATGTAACCTGTATAGCGGCTGCATCTGAACAGAGTGTTTAGGTGAGTGGTGACTTCATTTGTCAGCTTGTGTATGACACAGCCAGGGACACTGTCCAGTACTATTGCCTCTGTGGTTTGGACTTTGGTAAAGAAATGTTTTAACTAGAGTGTCTGTGAATCATCAGGTTTTACATTCTACAGGTCTGGAAATGTGGCCCTTGTGTAACGACAGGGTGGTGAAAACCGCATTCAAACTGTCTGACAAGAAATTGGTAATGTCAGTCAGATAAGTGTATGTTGCAACCATTTACATTAACTGTGACCCGATCTGAGATTTCCCCTGTAGATTATAAACAACACTGAATAAAGCTTTAGTGTTGTCTTTGGAATTCTTGCCAATTTGTGTTTTGAAGCTTGCCTTGTATGTTTAATGAGGGCTTGTATTTTCCCAATGATACTGACCAGAGAGGTTATCCCTTCTTGGTATGTAACTCTTTTTTGGTACAACTTCACACCTTCTATTATATATTTAGTTTATGGCAGGGGTCCATGAGACTAATGCACTTTTACTGTATAAGTTAGAATTTCTTGTGTTTGTGATAGCACGGTCCATGCAACCCTGTAGGTGAACAGTGTGCATTACTAAAGGATTATGCAGCTGAGACAGTGTTAACCTTAGTAATGCAAACCAATAACAGATAGCAACAACAGCATCACCCACAGCACAGTGTCAGCCTGTGTCATACACACACATGCGTACTCAAGTTCCAAAATGTGTGTAGTACAATGTATACTGGCCATCAATAGAAACTATGGAATGTTAACACTGGCCAATACAGGGCAATTCACCCTGCCCATGTGTCCAATATGCATGTACATGCAGACAGTGCACCTCCACCGTGTTCACAAATGGACACCTGCAAACCTGTGTTGCACACACCCCACACTTACTGTCCACTGTATAACGCATGCTGACACAACTGCACACATCAGCCAAGTGGCACATGGACAAACAAAACACAATTGAAATAAACACTGGTGAAAACAATACAACATTGCTAATTACAGTTTTAATGCATCATGCCTGCTCAGCTACACCTTCAAGGATATCATTACACTTTACTGCTGACAACATGCTACGCATCCAACCATTGCTATACTTTATTAAGGTCACCCTGTGCATCAGCACCATCATAGCCTGTTCCTGCATCAGTGTTACAGATGACAGGAGGTGGCATAGGATTCATCATATGCACAGGGTGTGTTGTTGATTTGCCAGAGGCCTACACTGAGCCATACAATCGACATGTGTGTGTGAGTGTGTGTGTGTGTGTGTGTGTGTGTGTGTGTGTGTGTGTGTGTGTGTGTGTGTGTGTGTGAGGGCCATGAGTACTGTTATGGGCCAGTGTTGAGGTCATGTGTGCAGGTATGTGTTTTTCCTGCATCAATGTTTCAGATGACAGGAGGTGGCATAGGTTTCATTGTATGCACAGGGTGTGTTGTTGATTTGCCAGAGGCCTACACTGAGCCATACAATTGACATGTGTGTGTGTGTGTGTGTGTGTGTGTGTGTGTGTGTGTGTGTGTGTGTGTGTGTGTGAGGGCCATGAGTACTGTTATGGGCCAGTGTTGAGGTCATGTGTGCAGGTATGTGTTTGCCCTAGGTTTCTGGTTTATGTGTGTGTCTGCATGCGCACAGTTCCACCATGTGGCTGCCATATACGGGGACTAGTGAGACAGCTACAGACTGCACCTGGCAGGCTTTACAGATCACTGTCTCTAGCCATGGATTTGGAACTTGTGCCTAGCAGGGGTGCTACAGACAGTATAAGGTACTAATCCAGATTGGGTGCTGTCCGAAGAGGTTGACAAATGTCCACTGGATCCATGTCCCTGCTGTGACAGGTCAGCCCCCCCCCAACATTGCTGGGGCTGGTACGGGCACTACGGGAGTGGCTGTGACTTGCTGGACGTTCCCGGTGACCTCCAGCTGGTGATTTCGCTGACATATGTCCACATCGACGACTCAACCATCACGCACTGTCCTGACACATGGACATGACATTGTGGAGGACATCCAATGTCTCACCCCAACATCTATCAATGACCTCAGTGTAGTTATGTATGGCACCTGCTAGGTCACAGATACTGTCATTTACAGAGGTGTAATGAGCCCTCTGTGCCCTTAGACCCTGTCTGGTGTACCTCCATTCATGTCTGTGCCTCCATGACATCCTGGAACATGCATGTGGTAGAAAGAGTTGTGGCACGTCTACCAGGGTCCTGATGACCAGCAGTGCTCTGAAGAGAACCCCTGAGAATATGCCTATGTGGTACAGTTCCAGACATCTGGCTATGGCTGCTGTCCTGATACATGTGCCATAGATACCACACTGTCCTGGCCAGTGCCAACCGTACACTGTCCCTCAGCTTAGGGCAATGGTGATGATGGATGTACAGGCAGTATGACTGTGTACATGGATGGGGTGGAGACTTGTGTATTGTCAATTGGTTGCCCAGCAACAGACCTTGACAAACCTACCTGTGCCTCAACACACCTATCCTCATGATCACATTCTGTCTCAGTGACATCAGGTTCCCTGCTGTACTGAACCAGCCCCACCTCACCACCTGTGAGAGGAAAACAGGAAACACACTTTAAGACCTGAACATGACTTCAGACCACATGCACACATGCACACACACAAAACTACACTCCTCCCAAAAGCAGACACACACAACACCATCAATCACAGAACATACACAATAGCAGGTGATGGTGGAGTACAGTATCACAAGCAAAACAGTCATATCACACATGTCAGCATGCAGGACATGTGTTGCTCAACAGCATGCAGTGCAAGTGTAGTCAGTCCTTGTTACTAACAGTATATATGGCTTTGATGCATGTGTTTTGTTATTAGGTGATGGCCCTCCCCCTGGAACACAATGCATACATGGACACAACATTGCTGTGCAGGGATTCATAACCCTGTGATGTACTGTGCACCATAACTCACAGGTGTGCATACCATTGCTGGATGTGTATCTGTGTGTCAGATAGGTATCCAATGCTGATTACAGCCTCTGTGTCTTTAGAAAATAATTGTCGACACATTTTTAGAACATGCATGATGAGCATTCACACAACATCATCAGTGGTGCATGAATAATTGATGGAATACCATTTGGCCACATACCCAAGGTACAGTACTTATTTTGAGTGTAGATCATATTGTGGACATGCCAGTCTCATCCATGAAATGGCATGCTAAAACACAACTGCATATTTAAACACTACACATACTTAATATGTGTCATATGACCTAGCCACTCAATAGCATCACAAGACATATATGTGTCAGTTGTGCAAATGGTGATTGGTATGCATACTGTTTAGAGGTGCATATGTGTGCACACATGCATCATTATGGTGTGTAGCAATGACAGCTATGTGTAGAAGTGTGTTTACAATAACTGGATGGGGTATAGTACCATAGGCCATCATCATGAAGCATCAGGTGGTCACTCAAGACTACAAATGTTTCGCAAGCCAGCACAAATCATGCTGTGCCGGAACTGTACTACCTTGGCTAAATTCATCATTTCAAAACCAGTTGTTATGTGAGTTTGTAAGGAGGCCAATAAGGAGAATTCCATGACATGAATGTGTAGTGTGTTGCAGAGTGTTTAAATGCCCCAGGATAGGTCCCTACCCCTCAGGTATATTATGTGTAAATAAATATATCATCCATCACAATCAGTGTAAGGTCCAGTAAATGTATTACTATTATACCACACAACTTCTTAATGCCAAAACCCATGGCCAAAATATGTGCACAATTGGGAATATAGGTCACATACTGCTGTAGTACACTATGTTTGTTGCTAGATATGCAGTTATATGTATTACCACACATATGTCAAAGGACATATTACAGACATGCCCACACACACGTCAGACATAATTACAGGACACAAAGTTATGACAACCCAGATAAGCTTGCAGTGCGTACTATACAGTAGTGTGTGTCAGCACTTACACAACCTTAATCTTGAGAAATGTAATCTGTGATGAATACATGAGCCATACAAAACAGTGGATGCAAGCAACATAGACATACACCATACATTGCTATACAGGCCCAGAGCTTCAATTAGTACTACATTACACACAGGATTTGCGTTCAACATCGGTACCAATCAATAATCATAGATGTAGTGCTTTAGCCTCCAATGACACACCCTAGTTAAAACCAAGGGACTTAGTCACACTGTATGCAATAGCACTTGTTCTGCCTAGCAACAGAATACACAGCTTTTGCTAGGATCAAAGCAAGGACCATAACATAACCAGTTTCCCACTAAGCTATCCCACAGATACATATATTTGATGAATTCACAAACATATTGACCATCACAGTCAGTCAACAGTACAGAGAATCTATTGCAACAAGTTGATGTAGGTGTGTATGAGTATATATATATATATATATATATATATATATATGTGTGTGTGTGTGTATATATAGGCACATATACATTTCACCCTTCATAGTGAGAATATCAATTATACAAAGGATGTAAGGTATACAGTAATGTAATAAAATCGCACAGTCTTGGGATAAATGCATTGAAGGTGTTCACAGCCCAGGTAGCTTTAGCAGGCCTTACTGGCTTCAACATTGCAAACTGAACGGACCACCCACAGTGTTTAACCACCACATCTCATATACCAGCACTGTATGCTGTCTTGTTTGCCGCACACTAAAACCTACATACAAATATGCGCATACTAACCTTCACCAACATATATATCTCCCCCCTTCGCAAACAGTTGCACTATGTCCATGCACATATACAGATGTGAATATATGTGTCACATATACATTTCTCCGTATGTGTGTGGCATACACACATATGGTCCACACTGTTGTAAGTCCCTGGACCTTTCAGCTGAACTGTTGGGCCTTGCTGCAATGCAAACAGGTGTCACATATGAACACAGACTAACATTAGGGGGGTATATATGGCAACAGATGCTAGATAGGCATACTAGACTGCTACAGCAGTTGCCAATGCTAAGCTACACATTAATATAATATGACTATCATGCATGTGTTGTTCTGTCACACCCATGTTTATATAATGTCAGCGCTAATCCCCCCAACAGCCACTGGCCACACTACTGTACAGAACACTGATAACATGGGTCAGATCTTTGACATTTAATGCTGAGCTACACATTTCACAGGTATGTTCCACTGCCCACAGGTACACACAGTATTGTCCATAGCAGTAGTTAAGCAGAACATCTGTGCAGAAAGAAGTACTGCTGCCACATATGACTATTTCACATTATGTAGACTATTCTTCAATAACTTCTACTACATGCCAGTAAATACATATGTGTCACATACTTTTCCTTTGTATAATTTGGTAATTTATTTTTTCCTTTTCTCTCTCTCTCTCTCTCTCTCTCTCTCTCTCTCTCTGTCAGTCTCTGCAATAGAGTGATTGAGTTTGTTGGCAGAGATTGCAGCCTGCTTTTGTAGGAATTGCACATGAACATTTGATGACCTCTGCACCAATTAGTGCCCACCATTTGCTAATTGCATGCAGCCTGCTGTGTAGTAATTGCAGTAATCACTGTCATAGCAACCCAATACTATAAATTGCTGACTCATGTAGGTGTGGCCCTTTCAGCTTTCCAAGATGGAGATCATCCTTGTTTGGTGTGGACAGCATTGTTTAAGACAGAAGGTTGGTATAGTTCTTATATCAAAAGCCAGGGGGGTAGCCAGAGATTTACATTTTGTACTCAAACCTAATGTTGCTGCTTCCATTACCCACTTGTCAGTGTAGAAATGTACTCACCCTCAAAATGCTACCCCAAGATACATGGAAAGATGTACTTTCTTTTCAAATGTTACAATTAACTGCCATACAAAGCTAGTTATAGAGATGTATTCCTTTGGCACAAGAATTGTTTGTGAACTGCTATACTGTGAATATTCATTTACTCAGTTCTAAACAGTTTGTGCCTTTTTAGTGTTGACATTAGCATGAGCTGCTCAGAAAAACTGGACACATTTCAGTACTGTGAGTATGCTTACCTACATCCTTGGTAGAACCTGCACACACAGGTATATTCTACATTTGGGTAGGGTTGCAAAAGTACAGAGAGCATAAGTAGTATTGTGTGGATTTTATCTTGCTGGACATACAGGGTTGCTGTGTACATGTTAATTTATCAATGCATGTAGTCTGTCTGGGTAACTCCCATCGGTGGACCTATCCACATGATAGCCAGAGAATAGCCTGTTATTTTTTGTCTGTGCACCACACAAGTCTTTTCAGCAATAGAGCAATGACATTCTTACAGTTGGTTGCTACCTGTACATGGCTACATCCATTTGTATTTCAGTGTTTTATTCCTACATAAGAGTATGCTTCCAAAACTCCTTCCAAAGCTATTTGCACAGTGTGTAGCAGCAGAAAGGCTAATATGCCTCTGTGTTTCTGTCTCTGCCAGACCTCTCAACCAATCAGGTACATATTTGAACAGAATCAGGGAAAAGTCAAGAAAAACTCAGGGACAATCAGGGACACCTTTAAAATTTTAGTTCCATTAAGTTGAAACATTGAGATAATCAGAGCATATGAATTAATTCACCTTTTCTGAAGTAAAAAAAAGTGTCTAACTCTTAATTATTGTCATTATTCATTAAGTGTAATTCACCACTTTTCTGCCCAAAGTCAGTCCTTTTAGGAGGGATTCAGAGGGACAGAGCTAAAATTTGGGTCAAAATCAGGGACCTCCCTGAAAATTAGGGACAGTTGAGAGGTATGGCCTCTGCCCTAAACAGATATGCCAGTGTTTGTCTTGCTGTGATACTGTGTGGGGTTGTAAAGTGATGGTATATCATTATTTCCTGCTAGAATAGCTTCTTCTCTTATCACAGTCATGTAATGTAATCCCACAACAACTGCTGGTCAACATCCACAGAGCAAGTTGTGTGGTATGGTATTCCTAATTTTCCTTTACATTCACTCGTTCTGATGCATGTTATAATTATTTAAGCACCAACTTGATGTATATCTACCGTGGCTTAGTGATACTTCATGTTGTGTAGTGTATGCAAGGTCTGGGGTTTGAGACTTACAGAGGTGTTTTATTTTGTTCCTGAGCAGAACAAGGGCCCTCACACAGAGTGACTAAGGCACTTTTAAGCAGTTGTAAGCAGGTTTGCACAGGTTTGCGCAATGCTGCGCATTGCTTAGCCAAGCACAAACCCACGCAAACCCTCTCACTACTGCTTAATAGTGCTTACTCCCGCTCACCCCGAGCTAATTTCTTTGAAAGAAAAGAAAAATGGGGAGATAGGAAAGTGGTGAAAAAGGGGCACAAAGAGGGAAAGTCAGTATGGAAAATAGCTTGGGATATGCAGGACGGGTGTAGGGAAGGTCCATAGCTGCCCATTTTTTCAACAGCAAATGCTGTGCATATGCAATAAATTTGGAGGTAGATATGAACCCTTCAACCCCTGAGAGAGGGGTGAGGACAACAAGGTATGTTGTAATGCCAATTAAATAACATTTCATGTGTCCAGGGGATATGTGTGCAAAATGGGCAGCTATGTATGGGGCATCATTTTTTTTTTGGGAGCAGATTGTCCTTTTTTCTCCGGTGAGAGTGGAATGTGGGGTAGGGGAAGTATATTTGGGGAGGTAGGTTGGGGAGGTAAACAGATAAGACAAACAAGACACATACAGTGGCGGTATATGACACATGTGGTGGGTGAACACCTTTGACAGGGAGGGATGTTTGGAAATTGCAAGCCCATGAGCACCCAGATGGAAACAGTTGGACTGAGGTCCCCACCTATGGGCATTCACCACTGCACCTTCACGGCCTAGAAGGTGGCTGTGCTGAGGGCTGTGTAGGAGGGGAAGGCTGACCTGTGAGTTGCACCACTTGTGCCTCAAGCTGGCATAGAGGTTCTTCAACAGAACATTCAATCTCTCTATGCACCACAGCCCGGACCCTACAAAGGGTGATAAGTGCCTCTCTGCCCACGCTTGCATGGGGGGGGGCTGAGCCCCATCTCCTGCAGTGCTTCCACTCAAAGGTGGCATAGGACCAATGGAGGAGGAGGTCCCAGGCTGGGCACCGGATCTTCTGGTGCCAGGTGCCATGACCAGCTGATGTGGAATAGGTGAGTCCGCTGGGACTGGCCTTCCCATATGAACTATGTTTTGGAGAGTTTATTAAAGATATGGGTTAGTAACAGTCAACAGCATTGCCAATTAGTTATAACAGCATGCAGAAGTATTCCCATTAACCCAACACAGATTTTCAACAGTTGAAAAGCAAGCATGACAAATGCATATATAGAATAATAGTGGACATTACAACAGCATGCAGGTTAAATTGATGGCAAGAGGCCACCAATATTGTGGTATTTTAACAGGTCGCATGCATAGAAATAAATGCAAATATTTATAAACCAGTAGGACATATGTCTCAACAAATGTTTTGAGATTAGACATACAGATTGAGGTGTGGAAATTCATTTTTTATGCACATACAGTAAGGTGGACAAAGATAGCTCAATTAACAACTTATATATCCTTCTAGTTTTCACTACATTCCTATTAACTGCAGTTATATATCCCTTACATGCATTATTACACTACCCAATGTCCTTATATTGTACAATTGGATTTTGCTAGATCATTATATACATGAGCTGTATCTTGCATGCAAACTGCCCAAGATGCAGATGTTACTGCAACATATTTTGAGTGCTGCTCACACACACTGAGGCTAAGATGGTACACTGACAGTTCTACTTTCATATAATTATCTAGATATGTTCAGGTGAAAGTATCAGTTATATGTTAACAGCTCCCTACATTTCTGGCAGCACACTGACATTTCTGTGGAACACAATACCAAGCTACTCATGTGCCAGATTAACCTATACATGTTGACCATGAACCAACAGTTGAGGGATGTACATATGCATACAAGCTACTGGCACTCCCTTCATTCATGTTATATGGGCCTACCCAAGTGTGGATTGACACTGCTTAATACAACACTACTATTTGTAGAATGCAACTATACAACAACATATCAAAGAAAATGACACAGATGCACTCCATGAATCATACATTTATTAAAGGATTATTACACCTTTATTTATTGGGTTAAAAGGCTTTTTGAAGGCTCTCTCATTTATTTTATATAACAGTACATGCAGAATAATTACTAACCTGCCTCATGATGCAGCCTTTGCAGGGTATCTTCATGGGCTTGCAGGTTCATAGCCAGGTCACCTGCAGCTGTGAAGTAAATGCAGTGATATTGAGACATACCTATCCATAGTATAGACAAGCATAGCAATTCTTAACTACTTAATACAATGGCTACTTTCTCAGTACTAGGGCATTAGGCATTGTATGGAATTCCTGGATCCATCAGTCCAGTTTACCCCCATGTCACTTCAGGTCAGAATAATGGTGCCTGACCTGCTCACCAGTCTGAGGAACACCAGTGGCACTGGTGAGATCATGGGCAAGACTGTTCCAGGCCTCCGTTTTATATTGGGTACCCTGGTACTGGCCCCACAAGAGTCTTTCTTCATGTTTGTGGATGATGAGCCAAACCATAATTTTGGACTCCTGGATGCCCCATAGTTGTGCTCTTAATCGAGTGCCTTCACCAACACCAGCCATGCTGACTGCAGAAGGAAGCTACAAACAGTTATAGCAAGTATTCCCACCTGTGGAGCTTAAATATGCCTAATTTCCCGCACTTATTTGTGATTGGCCAGTTTTGGAAAAACTCAGCTGTAGGAACGCCTGCTGAGCTGATGTTGGCAATGTTTAAAATTCCTTTGATAGATATGTGCCTAAGTGCATGTTTGTGAAATGCTGTCATGGCTTAGTGGTTAAGTACTGTGAATATAGTGCACAGTATCCTGAGTTCGAGCCTTGTCACTGCTTTTTATTTTGCTGCTGGGCAGACCTGACTGGTTAAGGTACAGTAAAGCAGATGTGAGAGTGTTTACCCGACTTTGCTCAACTTTGCCCGACTTTTCCCAATGTTGCTCAGTGTTGCTCAACGTTGCTCGACGTTGCCCGACATTATATTTATATATGTAAGTATTTATTACATCGTAATTTAAATACATTGTATTAATTTAGAATTTGTAACCGCAATAAATTAAATTTAACACTTATATATCAAGTAACAACTAGCAGTACAATACATCACATCATATATTTCATTTCATTTTATAAATAAATGGTTTTAGGGTATTTATTCAACATCTTCGGAGCAGCTTTTTAGGTGTTTTAGAATGTAATTATTCAATTATATATGTTACTTATGAGTAAGTTGAAATTAATTAAGTTAATTAGGGGGTGGGGTACCATGTATTTAAGTAAAATTCACAAACTGTGCTTTGTATTCTGATGAAGTTCGTTGACATGAACGAAACCTAGGTAAATAACCAACTACACTTTTGATTTAATAAAGGAGCTGTTTTTATGCTGGCAGTGTGCTTCTTGCGAAGAATCTTTACATTTTGGAATATTGGCAGTATTGTGTTTCGTTTTGTCGATTGCTGACATTATTCTCCTTATTGGCTTGCTACCAGTATCTCGCTTCACTTGTTTTATACGTTGCCCGACATTGCCTGACGGTGCCCGACGTTGCACTGATTATGCAGTGCACAGCTTCGCGCAATTGTGTTTAAATATGCTCAATACTGGTAAAATGTGCTTAGCAGTGCTTTATATTGCTTAAAATAGGGTACTCATGTCTCAGAATGCATAACTATATATATATATATATATATATATATATATATATATATATATATATATATGTATAATTCATTCACTACTACATTTAACATTTCAATGCTTTTTACAAAACTTATACATAAAAAATGTCAGAAAATATTTTTGTATACAGATTTACACAGAAAATGGAATGTGCAGTAGTGGGAATCGAACCAGAAATGCCTCTTCTTTGCGCAAAGGTTCTAAACACTGCGCTATTGCTATATTGCTTAATTTGAACATAATTTTCTTATTATCCACTTCTGGTGTTTAAGCTGCTAACTGTAGCTAAGCGATGGGTAAACCCGCACAAACCCATGCAACTATGGGCAACTATATTGGAAGAAAAAAATTATTTTTATTTTTTATTTTGTAAATGTTTAACATATGGGGGAGTGTATTGTTACACTGTACACATGTGAGCAGACTCGCTCATGTAACTGGAAGTTGGGGCATTTCTTCATTGCAGGGGTGTGGATTTTTGGACTGTTTGACAGTCCGACCCGCCCCCTACACTAGTCCACACTCCGTGTAAGCTTTAGAGTTGAGGCAGTGCACCCTCATTAATATGCATGGCACGCTGCCATCATACTCTTACACTGGCGCTTCCATGTAAGACTACTCGAGTCTTGCACAGAAGATTAGTAAATCCGAGGGAATGTTTTTTCAATGGCAGGATGATGTAGGAAAGAAAGAGGAAGTGGAGTATAGGGTAAATGTAGAGAAAGTGAAGTATGAGGAAATGTATAGAAATATATCAGAATTTAAAGCATAATACAACAGAGTATTATGACAAAGAACTCTAGAAAACAATTAAGCCATTACTGTTTAGGCAGAAATATTATTTACAAGGTAGAGGGGAATATATATCTGCATATTTTGGTAAAATAGTAAAGGAGATATTAGTGTAATGATGGAAACAAAAGTTGTAAAAGGAGAGGTAAAAATAACACAAGAACAAACAATGAATGTTGTAATATAGCATGTGAAGATATGTATAACACTAGAAGGAAGGAAATAAGAGTAAATGGAAAGTAAAAAAAAAATAACTATTAATGGAATGGATGACACATTTAGGAAACAAAATTTTGTTCAGTATCAGCAAAGAGAATATTTTGTAAATGTACTGAATGAATAGTTGAAGGAAGTATTTGTTTACAAATAATTATGTAGAGGGATATTAACATTTATATGAAAGAAAGATGAGATGAATGAAATAAAAATCGGAGACCCATCGCAATAAATAACACAGATTATAAATTGTTTCTGAGAATAATGCAAAGGAGAATGGAGGTAACAATGAGAAATATTATGGAACAAAATATATATGGTATAAAAGGGAATGGAAGGGATGTCAGGAATTGTTATTGCTTGTAAGAGAAATCATGGATGATATTATAAGTAAAAGGGATGATGTGAAACTTATGGTGGGTGATTCAACAAGGCATTTGATACAGTATGGACTAGGTAATAGAATTATGAGACTGTGTATGTCAGCATATCAAAATAATAGAGTAAGAGCATTTATGAATGGGTGGCTGAGTAAAGAAATATGCATGCTGTGTGATGTAAGACAAGGATATCCCATGAGTGTAATATTGTTTGCAATGGTAATGAATGTGATAGTGAGTGAAGTCAGTTATAAAATGAAACATGCTAGATATGTGATGCAAAAGGAGGTTGTGATTCCAGTAGTCTTGACATAATCATATGATACAATTGCAGTTGCTAAAAACAAAATATGGATGAGGGAAGCATCATTTTTTCTGAATGGATTTTTTTAAAGGAAATGGGAATGACCTTTAATAAAGATAAAGATAAAATAATTGGTTTGGATGATGTAGTGAAAATTGGGTGGTGTATTTGTCAATGAATGAGGTGTCTTTGGTAGGAAAATAATTTGGGAAAATGATGTACTTATGATGCAATGGGAGGGTTTTATAAAAGAAATGCAAGAAATATGTCTCCTCTGGAGGATGTACAGGCATTAAAGTCAAGGGAAAAAGTGGTGCATCAAGATAGTAGAGAGTATCAGGACTTCCTGTGGATACTGGTAATAAATAAGCTACAAGTAAATGGAAATATGTCTTGCAAAAAGAAAGTTGAAAGAGTGTGTTTATTTTGAGGGAAGAAGATACAAAAGAGCACAGTATTTACAATGTAAAAAGAGTAGTTAGACTCTGGAAAAACTTAAATGAAGTATTTTTTAGTATGTTATTGACATAATTATAGATATAAATATGATGTATGAATATTATAAGAACAAGAAGAAAGAATATGTGAGAAGGGTAGATAAAAAATTATTTTGTGAGATACATTTCACTGGGCTATATAAAAAGGGACATAATAGGTCACTTGGAATATGTGTCACAGATATGTATGATCCTTGTTTTGAGTAGA
The DNA here is from genome assembly GCF_019279795.1 of Protopterus annectens. Lineage (NCBI taxonomy): Eukaryota > Metazoa > Chordata > Ceratodontiformes > Protopteridae > Protopterus > Protopterus annectens. The sequence goes on along the minus strand of NC_056744.1, from coordinate 1,333,926,976 downwards.
ATTCTACCTTCACCAATGATGATGCCACAGTATTTTGGTGTCACTCCAGGGAGATCCAATATTTGTCAGCATGAGAAGACATGGTCAGCAGACCATATTGCCTTCCTAAAGATGGACTTCACCTGCCCCCCCCCAAGGCTTTTGGATATTGACTAAATCTTTGTCAGCCACCTTAAAGCCATTTTAGACAAAACCAAATAGGCAAAACTGCCAACCATACCTCTCAACTGTACAGATTTTCGCAGAATGTCCAGATCTTTGGTCTGTTCCTCTTTTTTCCTGGCAAATCACTGGGATGATCTCAGGACTGAAGTCACTAAATAATGACATACATTTGAGTTTCAGACTTCAAATCCTTCAGAAAATGTATATTAAAACAAATCCTGTTACTCTAGCAACTTTCTAAGTTTATAAGAGCAATATTTAAAATATGTCCCTATTCGTACCCTCATTTTGTCAAGTTTTGTCCATATATTTTGCATTAAATGGTTGAGAGGTATGCTGCCAACATAGGGGAAAAAGTCTATAAGCAGCCTCAAGGTGTCACTGCATAATGCTTGGAGCCTAAACAAATAGCTCCACACCCTTCAAGCCATCCTCTCACTGGAAAATGTAGACATATATTCCAGAAATTTAGACAAGCAAGGCACAGATTGAGGCCAAAGGTGGAGGTTGCTTGATCAATGTTAGCAACAAGCATACCTCCAGGCTGGTTAAATAGGATGATACTATGGAGCTCATCCATGTGCAAGTCACCATTGATATATCTATCTTGGCTAGCTACAGGTCACCATCTATGCCCCTACAATTTCACAACTCTTACCTAAATGCACTAGAGCTGCTGTTTCATCATCATCATCATCCCTTTCTAGTTTGAATTGTAACTTGTGCAATATATAGGAGCCTTAATGGTGTAACTCTGAAATATCCCTTCAAATCAGGTAATCGCAATGTACCTTGTTCTGTTGGAAGGATCATCTTACCCCACTTGAATCTTGCCGTCTTCCCCTCCCAGATAAAATCCTTCAACTCTTTATTAACTGCTTAATCCACAACTTCTCATCTGGTTGATAAAAATATGCCTGGCCTGTGTATAAAACTAAAGGGACTAAAAACATATTCACTACTTGTAGCTTGCTATACATATCCATAAAACTTCCAGTTTCTCAGCATTTCTATTATTTTTTAAGTCCCTTCCCACATATCATTACCTGCCACAACAGAATCCTTTTTGCTGAACCAATTAATGTGTGGGTACATATTTTAAGACTATTGTCTTAGTTTTATCTTGATCAGTTCTGTATCCCAAAAAGACTTGAAACTTTCTCAGTATATTCTGCAACACTGAGATGTCCTGTTCTGATTTTATCAGGTATAAAGTAATATCATCTGCAAATTAAGCCAACATATCCTTGAATTTCTGAGTCGCTTATTTTCTTTGGCAGTGGCTCTAAACATAATGCAAATAACAAAGGGGAGAACAACCCTGCCTAGATCCTCTGCTCAAACAGATCTTTTTAGAAAGGACCCCTACACACACACTTTATTTTCACCTCTGATGGCTCATATATCCTCCTAATCAACCTTATAATTTTATCAAGGAATGCAAATGCTTCCATTGCCCTACACATAAAATCCTAGATTACCTCATTGAACACTTTCTCTGCATCAAGACCCACCAACAACTTTGGTATTTTCTTATATTCTTCTCTCCGGATCATCACTGTTCTATTAATGTCAAAATTTGCCTCCTCCCCACAAACCAGATTGATCCATATCTATCAATTTTGGCATCACCTTTGCCACTCTTTTAGCCATTATAGACATAAACACTTTATAATCTTGGTTTAGCATCAAAATGGGCATATAAAGCTGAATATGATGGGTAGTTCCCATGTTTTGGTATTACAGCCTCCACTGCTTTATTCTACGACATTGGTGCTTCTCCTCCCTTTAAAATACTGTTAAGCATAACCTTCCAGATCTTTATCACTTTCATCCTTCCTAGCTTCCAAACGTTCCCAGGAATACCATCCATTCCTAAGGACGTTCTTGTAGATTGGTTATACATCACCATTTTTATCTCATTTCCTATCTTTGGAGATTCTACCAGTAATGGACATGCTGAGAAGGAACATGCAGTGATTGGCCATTCTGACAGAACTCTCAATGTATGCTATTTAGGTATGTTTCTGTTTCTGCACCTTTACAACTTTGGGAATTCATTGCTGTTCATCACATGATTCTTATTGTTCATTCAGAAGTAGAGCAGTTCTAACAAAATAATACATTGGTGCTATTTTCTCTGGTCAGACATATTTTTCTGCAGCTTATGTTTTCAGACTAATCTTTGCTTTGAAATATGTAACTAAACAACAGCTCATTTGCCAAATAGGTTATTGTATGGTGAGCAATTATGTCTTGAGCAAATCCAAACTTTGGAAGTCCAAAGTTATGTTTTATAGAAGACATACAAAGGAAAGGAATATAGTACACCCATTCTATTCCTTTTAACCTAATCATACCTTTCATAATGGACTAATCTGAAAAGAAAAGTACCAGCATTTTCAAATAAAATGGGGAATGTAGCATGGTGAATGTAAGAATGTGTGTGTGTGTGTGTGTGTGTGTGTGTGTGTGTGTGTGTGTGTGTGTGTGTGTGTGTGTGTGTGTGTGTGTGTGTGTGTGCACATGTGTGCGTGAGTGCACGTGTGTATGTGTGTGTGTATTTGTCTGTGTGTGCCTATGTGTATGTGATTGTAAGTGAACTGTCATTGTTTCTGAAATCAAAGAAATATGGAACTTCAGTGAATTGTCCTTAAACCGCCCATGTGGCTTTTCATGAACAGATATTCATACAGTCTCCCAGCATTTTTATCAAAGACTGGTATGCCAACCCAGATATCAAAAGCTCAGAAATCAGGAATAAATAATAAAACTGTAAGTCTAAGTGCACCTTTTTTAATAGTGCAGTGGGCATTCTGATGCACAGTTGTGCATATTCTTTGTGGACTCGTCTGTCTCAGATGGCCCACACAACTGACATCTCTGTAGTTTCTTGACGTATGCATTTGCAGTGGGTATAAATAATAGAAAAGTCAAACTGTTGATAAACCTATTACAATGGATTCTTCTGAAAATGTAATTTCCAAATATTTTAATTTCTTGGAGAAATAGTTTTATAAGTAACCATAATATAATGGAGATAATTTTATTTTATTCCAAAAAGAAGTTATTCCATACTTTTTTGTGTTACATGCTTTCTTGATGCAGCCAAAGAACTGTGCAGCTTCAGTTTTGTCAGAATTTATCTGCTTTAAGTATGCTATGTCTGAATTACATTAATTTTAGAGCATAGTCAATTCATTTATATGGTAGTAACTGACAAACTGTGTTTAGAAACTCATTTGCACTTTATTCTTTTCATATATTTGCTAGATTTGGAGATGATGAGCAGACCAGAGCAACAATGTTACTCTTAATATGTTTTCCTGCTAATGTAAATTGCTAGACTGCCACCTTAATTATCAACAATTAGATACAGTTTGAACTGTCAATCATCTTTCTCTAATTAAACTATTACTTTGCCAATGGCTGTAATTAAAAAAAAAAGAGTTCTCATAAGAAAACTTTCATAAAAACATATGGATTCTACAAATTTCCTTTAGGACATTTTTTTACTACAGCTTATTCTGTAGTCATGGTTGCACTAGATAATATTATTCACAATCAGTGGCTGCAAAAATAATTAATGTAAATAAAACCCTGCTGCATGCATGGCATATGAGATATAACATGTCACTCTTGTGTTTTAATATTCACAGATGCAGGAGATTACATCACATATATTCATTTTAGCAACTTTAGGAAACAATGTTTTTAGGTGGAACACAATACAATATCACACATCTATATTTTTACAAATTCTAAAGCACAAGGCATTCATTTTCATATAAATGACATTGCATTAAACAAAATTACAAAAAATCCAAACACTGAATAATTTATATTCATCTTAGAACCATTACACATCTATATTTTCACAAATTCTAAAGCACAAGACATTCATTTTCATATGAATGACATTGCATTAAACAAAATTATAAAAAATCCAAACACTGAATAATTTATATTCATCTTAGAACTATAACAGCTAATTATGAAGTAGCACTGGAGAACAGCATAATTCTTAAAGAAAACTTACACAAAAGTATATGTTCAGCTTATGCAAATCCCTGTAGCAGGGGTATGAGTGAAAGGATATTATGCCCAGGAATCATGGTACTGTATGCTTAAACTTCTAGAAATCACCACTCATGAATTCAAAGAACATTTGATGCCTATTCAGAAGTGTAAGGAAGGTATTAATGCATAAAATCACTGATCTTAATGCTAGTCGGATGGTCCAGTCTAAGCTTGATAGATTGTTACATTTCTCACACAGAAAACCATAAGCCTACTAGCAAAAATGACAGAATTTGTTTTATTTATTTATTCATTTTTTAACTGAGTTAGTACAGCTGATCCATATGGCCCGTTTTCAGTGGAGACCCAAGGAAATAAGCTCCAACTTACATAATAATGAATTATTTACAAGAAAGTATATAAACAAAGGATACAAATGTTGACATGCAGTGGTGAATAACAAAGTACATAGTATACATCCAGTGGAGAACAACATGAACTAATGGTTACAACTTTTAAATGCAAACTGCAGAAAGAGAGAAAGCAGAGTCATTATAAGCTTATCTTTTACATGGTAATGCGTTTATAAAGAAGCAGTAAAAGCATATATTTTATCTGGTAGCATAATTACAATATAGAATTTTCTAGAGATTAAGTTTTGCTTTGCACAGACGGTAGATGTTCAAGAATGAGATAGTGAATTTTTCATATGCTAGAATCAAGAGAATATTAACTAAAATATTCTGAAAAAGTAGAAGAGAGGTGGAAATGGACATTAAGGGGGAGTAAGGCAGGGGCAGGATTTTGAGTTCAGGAAGAACTCAAGGAAGAAGAAGAAAGAAGCTTGTTTGGACATATGTCTTATTGGTTTATAAATATTTGCATTTATTTCTATGCATGTGCCCTGTTAAAGTACCACAATATTGGTGGCCCGTTGCCATCAATTCAACCTGCATGCTCTTGTAATGTCCACTAATGTCCTATATATGCATGTGTTATGCTTGCTTTTCAACTGTTGAAAATCTGGTGTGTTGGTTTAATGGGAATGCGTCTGCATGCTGTTATAACTAATTGGGAATGCTGTTGACTGTTACTAACCCATATCTTTATTTAACTCTCCAAAACATAGTTCATATGGGAAGGCCCACCTGTCCCACCTCAGCTGGCCATGGCAGCTGGCACCAGCAGATCTGGTGCCCAACCTGGGACCTCCTCCTCCATTGGCCCTGTGCCACCTTCAGGTGGAAGTGCTGCAGGGGATGGGGCTAGGTTCCCCAGTGCAAGCGTGGGTGGAGGAGCACCTATCACCCTTCGAACTGTCCGGGCTGTGGTGCGTAGAGAGATTGAAAGTTCTGTTGCAGAACCTCTATGCTAGCTTGAGGCCCGAATGGCACAACTCCATGGTCAGCCTGCTCCGCCTACACAGCCCTCAGCACAGCCACCCTCTGAGCCATGAAGGTGCAGTGGAGACTGCCAATGGATGGGGAACTCAGTCCTACTGTTTCCATCTGGGGGCTCATGGGCTTGCGATTTCCAAACATCCCTCCCTGTCAAAGGTGTTCACCCACCACTTGTGTCATATACCGCCCCTGTATGCATCTTGTTTGTCTTATTTGTTTACCTCCCCAACCTAACTCCCGAAATATATCTACTTCACCTACCCCACATTCCACTCTCACCTGAAAAAAAAAAAGGGCAATCTGCTCCCAAAAAAAATAATTACGCCCCATACATAGCTGCCCATTTTGCACACATATCCACTGGACACATGAAATGTTATTTAATTGGCATTACAACATGCTTTGTTGTCCTCACCCCTCTTTCAGGGGTTGAGGGGTTCATATCTACCTCCAAATGCATTGCATGTGCACAGCTGTTGCTGTTGAAGAAATGGGCAGCTATGGACCTTCTTAACACCCGTCCTGCACATCCCGAGCTATTTTCCATACTGTCTTTCCCTCTTTGTGCCCCTTTTTCACCACTTTCCCATCTCCCCATTTTTTCTTTTCTTTCAAAGAAATTAGTGTGGGGGTGAGCGGGAGTAAGCACTATTAAGCAGTAGTTAGCGGGTTGTGCAGCAATGCACAAACCTGCGCAAACCTGCTTACAACAGCTTAAAAGTTCCTTAGTTACTCTATATGTGAGGGCCCTTGTTCTGCTCAGGAGCAAAATAAAACACTTCTGTAAGTCTCCAAACCCGGACTTTGCACACACTACACAACATGAAGTACCACTAAGTCACAATCGATATACATAAAGTTGGTGCTTAAATAATTATATCATGCATCAGAATGAGTGAATGTAAAGGAAAATTAGGAATACCATACCACACAACTTGTTCCATGGATGTTGGCCAACAGTTGTTGTGGGATTACTTTACATGACTGTGGAAAGAGAAGCAGCCATTCTAGCAGGAAATAATGTTACACCATCACTTTACAACCCCACACAGTATCACAGCAGGACAAACACTGGCATATCTGTTTAGGGCAGAGGCCATACCTCTCAACTGTCCCTAATTTTCAGGGATGTCCCTGATTTTGATACAAATTTTAGCTCTGTCCCTCTGAATCCCTCTAAAAACTACTGACTTTGGCCAGAAAGGTGGTGAATTACACTTAATGAATAATGACAATAATTAAGAGTTATACACTTTTTTTTACTTCAGAAAAGGTGTATTAATTCATATGCTCTGATTCTCTCAATGTTTCAACTTAATGGCACTAATATTTTAAAGGTGTTCCTGATTGTACCTGACTTTTTCTTGGCTTTTCCCTGAGTCTGTTCAAATATGCACCTGATTGGTTGAGAGGTCTGGCAGAGGCAGAAACACAGAGGCATATTAGCCTTTCTGCTGTTACACACTGTGCAAATTGCTTTGGAAGGAGTTTCGGAAGCATACCCTTATGTAGGAATACAACACTGAAATACAAATGGATGTAGCCATGTACTGGTAGCAACCAACTGTAAGAATGCCATTGCTTAATTGCTAAAAAGACCTGTGTGGTGCACAAACAAAAAATAACAGGCTATTCTCTGGCTATCATGTGGATAGGTCCACAGTTGGGAGTTACGCAGACAGACTACTTGCCTTGATAAACTAACATGTACACAGCAACCCTGAAAGTCCAGCAAGATAAAATCCACACAATACTACTTACGCTCTCTGTACTTCTGCACCCCTACCCAAATGTAGAATATACCTGTGTGTGCATGGTCTACCTAGGATGTAGGTAAGCATACTCACAGTACTGAAATATGTGCAGTTTTTCTGAGCAGCTCATGCTAATGTCAACACTAAAAAAGCACAAACTGTTTAGAACTGAGTAAATGAATATTCACAGTATAGCAGTTTACAAACAATTCTTGTGCCAAAGGAATACATCTCTATAACTAGCTTTGTATGGCAGTTAATTGTAACAGTTGAAAAGAAAGTAAATCTTTCCATGTATCTTGGGGTAGCATTTTGAGGGATGAGTACATTTCTACACTGACAAGTGGGTACTGGAAGCAGCAACATTAGGTCTGAGTACAAAATGTAAATCTATGGCTACACCCCTGGCTTCTGATATAAGAACTATACCAACCTTCTGTCTTAAACAATGATGTCCACACCAAACAAGGATGATCTCCATCTTGGAAAGCTGAAAGGGCCACACCTACATCAGTCAACAATTTATAGTACTGGGTTGCTATGACAGTGATTACTGCAATTACTACACAGCAGGCTGCATGCAATTAGCAAATGGTGGCCACTAATTAGTGCGGAGGCCATCACATGCTCATGTGCAAATTTCTACAAAAGCAGGCTGCAATCTCTTCCAACAGACTCAAGCACTCTATTGCAGAGACTGACAGATAGAGAGACAGAGAGAGAGAGAGAGAGAGAGAGAGTAAAGGAAAAAGAAATATTACCAAATTATACAAAGGAAAGGTATGTGACACATATGTATTTACTGGCATGTAGTAGATTGAAGAATAGTCTACATAATGCGAAACATTCATATGTGGCAGCAGTACTTCTTTATGCACAGATGTTCTGCTTAACTATTGCTATGGACAATACTGTGTGTACCTGGGGGCAGTGGGACATACCTGTGAAATGTGTAGCTCAGCATTAAATGTCAAAGATCTGATCCATGTTATCTGTGTTCTGTACAGTAGTGTGGCCAATGGCTGTTGGCGGGATTAGCACTGACATTATATGAACATGAATGTGACAAAACAACACATGCATGATAGTCATATTAAAGTGTAGCTTAGCATTGGCAACTGCTGTAGCAGTGTAGTATGCTTATCTAGCATCTGTTGCCATATATACCCCCCTAATATTAGTCTGTGTTCATATGTGACACCTGTTTGTGTTGCAGCAAGGCTCAACAGTTCAGCTGTGAGGTCCAGGGACTTACGACAGTGTGGACCATGTGTGTGTATGCCACACACATATGGAGAAATATATATGTGTCATATATGTTCACATCTGTATATGTGCATAGAGCAGTGGACATATTGGTTCATAGGTTCATAGGTTAGTACTAGGCTAAGTGCCCTTGTGAGCCATTGTAAGCCTAGCCAATTATCCCTTGTGAGATTCAAACCCTGCACCTTGTGTTTGTAAGGCAAACACCTTAACCATTAGGCCACCCTCCCAACTGTTTGCGAGGGGGTGAGATATATATATTGGTGAAGGTTAGTATGCGCATATTTGTATGTAGGTTTTAGTGTGTGACAAACAAGACAGCATACAGTGCTGGTATATGGCATGCGGTGGTTAAACACTGTGGGTGGTTTGTTCAGTTTGCAATGTTGAAGCCAGTAAGGCCTGCTAAAACTACCTGGGCTGTGAACGCCTTCAATGCATTTATCCCAAGACTGTGCGATTTTATTACATTACTGTACACCTTACATCCTTTGCATAATTGATATTCTCACTATGAAAGGTGAAATGTATATGTGCCTACATATATATGTATATGCAGACAAATAGATGTGTGTATGTATATATATATATATATATATATATATATATATATATATATATATATATATATACTCATACACAAGCTACATCTACTTGTTGCAATAGATTCTCTGTACTTTTGACTGACTGTGATGGTCAATATGTTTGTTAATACATCAAAGATATGTATCTGTGGGATAGCTTAGTGGGAAACTGGTTATGTTATGGTCCTTGCTTTGATCCTAGCAAAAACTGTGTATTCTGTTACTAGGCAGAACAAGTGCTATTGCATACAGTGTGATGAAGAATCTTAGTTTTAACTAGGGTGTGTCATTGGAGGCTAAAGCACTACATCTATGATTATTGATTGGTACCGATGTTGAATGCAAATCCTGTGTGTACTGTAGTACTAATTGAAGGTCTGGGCCTGTACAGTAAAGTATGGTGTATGTCCACATTGCTTGCATCCACTGTTCTGTGTGGTCCCTGTATTCATCACAGATTACATTTTTCAAGATTAAGGTTGTGTAAGTACTGACACACAGTACTGTATAGTACACACTGAAAGCTTATCTGGGTTGTCATACCTTTGTGTCCTGTAATTATGTTTGATGTGTGTGTGGGTATGTCTGTAACATGTCCTTTGACATATGTGTGGTAATACATATAATTGCGTATCTAGCAACATTCATAGTGTACTACAGCAGTATGTGACCTATATTCCCAATTGTGCACACATTTTGGCCATGGGTTTGGCATTAACAAGTTGTATGGTATATTAGTAATACATTTACTAGACCTTACACTGATTGTGATGGATGATTTATTTCTTTACACATCAGCTTGATGTATATCTGCTGTGGCTAGGTGGTGCATCATGTTGCATACAGTGTGCCAGGTACTCTTGTATAGTCTTATATAGTCATTAAATAATTGAATCACTTATTACAGACTGAAAAACAAACCGGGAGATTTAAAATAGTCTCTGAAGTCTAAAGTCCATTCCAACTTAAACAACTCCAAAACTCATATGAGTCTAAAACTCATATCAATATAAAAGGTAATTACTAAACAGTATGTGGTTACTAACAGTATGGAATGGACTTTAGACTTCAGAGATTATTTTAAATCTCCCGGTTTGTTTTTCAGTCTGTAATTAGTGATTCAATTATTTAATTACTATGTAATTTTGTTTATGATGTCACAAGTATATATACTATGCGATTGCTTAGTAATTTTGTCTGAAGAAGTTTGCTTACTAAGCAAACGAAAACCACTTCATTAAACTTTGTGATTTTCCTTTTGGGCAGTCCCTTTTTTGTTTCGACCAACATTTTTTGGAGTTTTATCAGTTTTCTTGTTTGTTTTTTTATAGTCTCATATAGTGATTTTATTTTGTTGCTGTGCAGAACATGGTTCATTAGATAGAGTGAGCAAGGCACTTTCAAGCAGTTGTGGGTTGAGCAATGATATGTGGCAGTTACAGTGATTCACTCTCGGTTAGCTTATAGGTTGCTATATATGGCAGTTCAGTGATATCTGTACTGTATAATGTTAAATGTGCCATATGACTTGCTCAGACATATTTTTGTATTTTTGCCTTCCATGGATTATGGCCAACCACAGGAACCCGAGTTACAGTAGTGCTGAAGATGATATCATTACTAGCAGTATGATTCAGCACTACCGTCTCATGTTCTCACGAACCAGCCAGGACCAGCAGGAATGTACTGCAATGTGGCAAGATGTCCGCAGGGTCAATGAGGTAGGCCTGCATGACTGGACATATGAGCAGGTACGCCACCACTGCAGTGATCTTCTCAGACATGTCCGTCAGCATGCCACTGATGTGCATAGACAACAGCTTGCAACAGTAGGTGGGGTTAATATCCATCCCCCCTCACCAGAGTGGAGGAGCTGCTCATGAGCCTGGTGCCACCTGCCCAACAACAACAGCAGCAGACATACACCATGATGGAGATTGGAGCCACCCAGCAAGCACACATGGAGCATGCAGGTAACATGGCATATCTGTAGACTACTGTTATCTGTGTTGGTAGATCATGCATATGTGAGATGTGGAGTGTGTTGTTAAAATATGTGGAGCCTGTTGTTGTGCAATACTGATCATTTGGAACATAATCTGTAGCCCTGTGAATGTAAACTGTTGTACTGTAAGATTGCAAACACACAGTAGCAATGCCACAGTTGTGGCCACTGACAAACTGTCTCATCTCTATGTAGGTCCCTCTGTGGTGACATCAAGGCAGCAGACAGATGCTGGTGAGTGTGTTCTACATTTATTAGTGTACAAAAGTGCATGTCATAGTTAAGGTGTAGGCCATGTACACATGCAACACACCTACCCATAATGCATGCTGTACATGTTTGATGTAAGAGCACGCACATCGCACTAATGTGATTAGCTGCCTCAAACACATGCAATACCCAGATCATCTCAAACAAATGTGGCTAGACTGTAGTGACCACTGGATAGGCACAGTTGATACTCAACATGCACATAACATACACATGTATGTCATATACAGAGCATTTTAACATGCTACACATAAAGGATTCCCAAACCCTCTGTAAAGACACACTCCAGTATCCAAAATCTCATCCACACATTACACATAATATACCTGAGGGGTAGAGGCCTATCCTGGGGCATTTAAACACTCTGCAACACACTACACATTCATGTCAGGGAATGCTCCTTATTGGCCTCCTTACAAACTCATGTAACAACTGGTTGTGAAATGGAGAATTTAGCCAAGGTAGTACAGTTCCAGCACAGCATGATTAGTGCTGGTTTGTGAAACATTTGTAGTCTTGAGTGACCACCTGATGCTTCATGATGATGGCCTATGGTACTATACCCCATCCAGTTATTGTAACCGCAGTACTACACATAACTGTCATTGCTACACACCATAATGATGCATGTGTGCACACATATGCACCTCTAAACAGTATGCATACCAATCACAATTTGCACAACTGACACATATATGTCTTATGATGCTACTGAGTGGCTAGGTCATATGACATATATTGGGTATGTGTAGTGTTTAAATGTGCAATTGTGTTTTAGCATGCCATGTCATGTATGAGACTGGCATGTCTACAATATGATCTACACTCACCATAAGTACCGTACATTGGGTATGTGGCTGAATGATATTCCATCAATTATCCATGCACCACTGATGATGTTGTGTGAATACTCATCATGCATGTGCTAAAAATGTGTCCACAATTATGTGCTAAAGACACAGAGGCTGTAATCAGCATTGGATACCTATCTAACAAACAGATACACAGTCAGCAATGGTATGCACACCTGTGAGTTATGGTGCACAGTGCATCACAGGGTTATGAATACCTGCACAGCAATGTTGTGTCCATGTATGCATTGTGTTCCAGGGGGAGGGCCATCACCTAATAACAAAACACATGCATCAAAGCCATGTATACTGTTAGTAACAAGGACTGACTACACTTGCACTGCATGCTGTTGAGCAACACATGTCCTGCATGCTGACATGTGTGATATGACTGTTTTGCTTGTGATACTGTACTCCACCATCACCTGCTATTGTGTATGTTCTGTGACTGCTGGTGTTGTGTGTGTGTGTCTGCTTTTGGGAGAAGTGTAGTTTTGTGTGTGTGCATGTGTGCATGTGTGCATGTGCACATGTGCACATGTGTGCATGTGGTCTGAAGTCATGTTCGGGTCTTAAAGTGTGTTTCCTGTTTTCCCCTCACAGGTGGTGAGGTGGGGCTGGTTCGGTACAGCAGGGAAGCTGATGTCACTGAGACAGACAGTGATGATGAGGATAGGTGTGTTGAGGCACAGGCAGGTTTGTCAGGGTCTGTTGTTCGACCACCAGTTGACAGTACACAAGTCTCCACCCCATCCATGCACACAGTCATACTGCCTTTACATCCATCATCACCATTGCCCTTAGCTGAGGGACAGTGCACGGTTGGCACTGGCCAGGACAGTGTGGTATCTATGGCACATGTATCAGGACACAGCAGCCATAGCCAGATGTCTGGAACCGTACCACATAGGCAGATGCCCAGGGGTTCTCATCAGAACACTGCTGGTCAGCATGTCCCTGGCAGACGTGCCACACCGCTTTCTACCACACGCATGTTCCAGGCTGTCATGGAGGCAAAGACATGAATGGAGCAGTACACCAGACAGGGGCTATGGGCACAGAGGGCTCATTACACCTCTGTAAATGACAGTATCTGTGACCTAGCAAGTGCCATACGTAACTACACTGAGGTCATTGATAGACATTGGGGTGAGACAATGGATGTCCTGCACAATGTCATGTCCATGTGTCAGGACAGTGCAGAATGGTTGAAACATTGATGTGGATATATGTCAGCAACAACACCAGCTGGGGGTCGCCGTGGATGTCCAGCAAGTCACAGTCGCTCCCGTAGTGCCAGTACCAGCCCCAGCAATGTTGGGGGGCTGTCCATAGACCGTCCTAGCAGACAACGTGCATGTGGCTCTGGCCAGTCCAGCAGGGACCTGGATCCAGTGTCCATATGTCAACCTCTTCGGATAGTACCCAATCTGGATTAGTACCTGATGCTATCTTTAGCACTCTTGCCAGGCACAGGTTCCATATCCATGGCCAGAGATGGTGATCTGTAAAGCCTGCCAGGTACAGTCTGTAGTTGTCTCACAAATCCCCATATATGGCAGCAACATGGTGGAACTGTGTGCATGCAGACACACACACATAAACCAGAAACCTAGGGCAAACACATACCAGCACACATGACATCAACATTGGCCCATAATAGTACTCATGGCCCTCACACACACACTCACACACACATGTCGATTGCATGGCTTAGTGTAGGCCTTGGGCAAATCAACAACACACCCTGTGCATATGATGAAACCTGTGCCACCTCCTGCCATCTGTAACATTGATGCAGGAACAGGCTAACATGGTGCTGATGCACAGGGTGACTTTAATAAAGTATAGCAATGGTTGGATGTGTTGCATGTTGTCAGCAGTAAAGTGTAATGATATCCTTGAAGGTGTAGCTGAGCAGGCATGATGCATTGAAGCTGTAACTAGCAATGTTGTATTGTTTTCACCAGTGTTTATTCCAATTGTGTTTTGTTTGCCCATGTGCCACTTGGCTGATGTGTGTAGTTGTGTCAGCATGCATTATACAGTAGACGGTAAGTGTGGGGTGTGTGCAACACATGTTTGCAGGTGTCCATTTGTGAACATTGTGGAGGTGCACTGTCTGCATGTACATGCATATTGGATACATAGTCAGGGTGACATGCACTGTATTGGCCAGTGTTAACACTCCATAGTTTCTATCGGTGGCCATTATGCATTGTACTACACACATTTTGGAACTTGAGTAAGCGTGTGTGTGTGTATGATATGGGTTGACACTGTCCTGTGGGTGATGCTGTTTTTGCTATCTGTCATTGGTTTGCATTACTAAGGTTAACACTGTCCCAGCTGCATAATCCTTTAGTAATGCACACGGTTCACCTACAGGGTTGTATGGACCATGCTATCACAAACACAAGAAATTCTCACTTATATAGTAAAAGTGCATTAGGCTCATGGACCCCTGCCATAAACTAAATATATAATAGAAGGTGTGAAGTTGTACCAAAAAAGAGTTATATACCAAGAAGGGATAACCCCTCTGGTCAGTATCATTGGGAAAATGCAAGCCCTCATTAAACATACAAGGCAAGCTTCAAAATACAAAATGGCAATGATTCCAAAGACAACACTAAAGCTTTCTTTAGTGTTGTTTATAATCTACAGGGGAAATCTCAGATTGGGTCACAGTTAATGTAAATGGTCACAAAGTACACTTATCTGACTGACATTACCAATTTCTTGTCAGACAGTTTGAATGCGGATTTCACCACCCTGTCATTACACAAGGGCCACATTTCCAGACCTAAAGAATGTAAAACCTGATGATTCACAGACACTTTATTTAAAACATCTCTTTACCAAATTCCAAACCACAGTGGCAATGGTACTGGACAGTGCCCCTGGCTGTGTCATACAGAAGTTGACATATGAAGTCACCACTCACCTAAACACTCTGTCCAGATGCAGCCTCTATACAGGTTACATACTTGTGGAATGATGCATGGTAATGGTGTTCACAGTCCACAGGGGTAGAGCTACAATGTCTTCTTCTTCTTCTTCTCCTTTCGGATGCTCCCATTAGGGGTCACCACAGTAGATCATCTGTTTCCATTTCTTCCTGCCCTCTGCATCTTGCGCTGTCACACCATCCACCTGCATGTTCTCTCTCACCACACCCGTAAACCTCATCTTAGGCATTCCTCTTTTCCTGTTACCTGGCGGCTTCATCTTTAGCATCTATTTCACTATATACTCTGCATCCCTCCTCAGCACATGTACAAACCAATGTAATCTTGCCTATCTGGCTTGGTCTACTAACCTTCAAACCTGGGCTGACCCTCTAATATACTTATTCCTAATCCTGTCCACCCTCGCAGACTCAGTGCAAATGTTAACATAAATTGATTAAGGGCAGAACTACAACAGATCCTGGATACTCTCACCCTGACAAATGTTATTTGGAAGGCTATGGAGCACAGCATTATGGAACTCATTAACAGAGACCTTATGAACCTGCAAACACTGCACCATACCCACTTAGGTTCTCTAAAGGCCAGATCATGGCTCCTACACCTAGTAGACTTCAAGCCAGTTCACAAGGCTATAGGTAAGGGAGGGGAGGTCCACACAGCCAAGCTATAGCTCACCAGCAATTCATACCCATCACACATTCTGGTATTATACATAACCTCAACAGGCTGACCATGAACGATTGTTAGATGATGGATTGACAACTGATGCACAAATGTAGGACACACAGTAACATTTGCAGCCTCCATGTGCAATTCTATACCAGTAACAAGTGTTATTCACCTGCACTCAGTCCTGGGACCACTCCTGTTTGGCATATAGCATTCTTAGGTACAAACAAACACAGTAGGGATATGTCTGCCCATGTTTGATGAAAATGCATACTGTGGGCTATACTTTATCCTCCAGATGACACACACATCCTCCAAAAGGGTATCATAGAGACAGATACCTGGTGTCAAACTTGTGCTGTAAAGCTATAAGCCAAATAAAGCATAGTTATCCACTTTTAGAAAACAAAGTATCCCCAGAGTACCACATTGGTAGTAGCCCCTAAAATGTGGAACAGGTACTAATGTATACATAGAGCCATGTGTTTAATTATCTCTACTTTGATAATCACATTACCAAAGGGTTTTGGAAATCCCTCTGTGGAGCACATAAGCAATAAAGGGTTTGCATGCAGATCCACAGAGGTTGTTGCACACCTATAATGATTAGTCATCTTTGCCAGACTTTGCTTGCTTTGGAACTGGATTTGAATATACCTCAAGCATAAACCCTCACTCACACTCTTCAATAGAAACCCTGATGATTGGATGTGAAACAGAAGATGTAGCCCAGGGATCACTGCAATGGCTAAGCTTGTCATGAGCATACAGAAGTGACCTAAGGTCTGGAAAGCACCAGCACGCTCTGGCAAAGATAACAGATGCTTCCATGGAGAAAGTAGAGTACCCACCTATGAAATAATTTAGGTCACAAGTATGTATATGGCTTTGCCCCACAGCTACCTTACATGTGAAATGCACATACAGTTGTCATTGTGATAAGTCATACACTAGAAAAATCAAAACCCACTCCACATTGGCCAACACTGTTACACACTCTCACACACACAGTCAGCAAGTGCAGGAATCAAACCCCCTACCTAGCTACATTATTATACTATAGCAGTACGCATTTACACAACGTGCTATATACATTACTGTAATTTCATCTTTCCACAGGTATATTTGTAGGATGGTGATATCATCAGACCTTACAAAGATGAGTATACCACTTTTAAGGGGTGTGAGTAGTCTCCAAAAATGTTGCTCTCTCCCCAGGGAGAGACAGACACACACACACACACACACACACACACACACACACACACACACACACACACACACACACACACACACACACACACACAGTTGGCAAGTGCGGGGTTCTTAATCCAAACTAAATATGCCTTTACACTTTAGCAAGCACTATGGAGTTATAGGGTACAATACAGACATTACTTGCTGACAGTTTGCCCAAAGGTTTATTTCACATTTGCTAACCTAAGCAGGCTTATCATACTAGGTGTAGTGTGAGTGTTTTGTATGCATATGCCATGACCATATCATATATGGGTTGATGCACCATATGCTGGCACACACAGGGTCAAACCAGTGGCTAAGCTCTGTCAACCCAATAATGGACAATACAGTCAAGAGGAGTAGGGTCATACAACAACAACACCAACAGTCTCACATAGACCTAAAATATAAGCACCAGCAAAACACACACATAAATACACATTACCATACTCGGAGAATACAAATATTAATCTGAAAAAGAGAGAGTGTCCTCCTAGGCAGTCAAGCAAGCAATATGCACCTCCAAGCACACACCAGAAAACACATAATACACCAAAACAGTGTGCCTCAAAACAGGCCCTAAGGCAAAACAACATACCCAGCACACTAGTAATATGTGACTCCAAAGTAGGGCACACAGAATTTCCACTCACTCGGCTGGACAAGGGGAAGGTTACTGTCAGTTGTCTGTCAGGTGCTATAATCCGCCACATAACATAAGCACTTACATCACTCCAGAATAGGTACATATATGGCATGTTCTTTGTACATGTCAGTGTGAATGATCTGGGACATACCTCCCAGGACAACATGACAAGAGATATATAGTAGCTCTATGATCATGTAGCCCAGGCTGGTATGACCCTGACTTTTAGTAGCATCTTACCTTCACCTACATGATACTGCAATATAACAAAAATATGATAAAATTCAACAATTGGCTGAGCTTCTGGTGTCATTCAAAGGGGATCCAGTCTCTGTCTGCCTGTGATGACATGGTAGACAAGCCTCGTTGCTTTGCTACAGATGGTTTGCACCTGTCGCCCCTATGCTCCTGAATACTGGCCAAGGCTCTTGCTGTCCCCCATATTACCTTTTTTAGGCAAGGCTCAAAGGTTCATAGGTTCATAGGTAGGTACTAGGCTATCGGCCCTGGGGCCTATACAAGCCCAGCCAAAAAGGTACCCTGGCTTTTGCCACCAAAGAAATGTATTTTCCTGTGCCACTGTCGAGCAGAGACACAGAAGTGATCCCCAGGGTGAATTTCCTATTTCCCATCCAATCATCAAGAGTTTTCTTGAAATGTGCTAACGAGGAGCTTTGTTTGATACAGATAGGTAGTTTATTCTGGAGTATGGGAAGTCTCTGGGACAGGAATCTATCCCTCCGGCATGTTCTGTTTATTGTGGTGACAAGGTTTAGGTCCCTAGAGCGTGTAGCTCAGAGGGATTGGGATTTCTTTAAGTGGAGCATGTCCAGCAGCTCTGGGTTTGACATAGCTTTGTATGTTAGGCAGAGATCACCTCTGAGTAGGTAATATGCGACGGAGTAAAGCTGGAGTTTTTTTGAGATGGTTTGTGTAGGGCATGTGTTTGAGGCCAGTAATCCTCTTTGTGAGGTATTTCTGCGACCTTTCCAGTTGTTGTAGATGTCTTGTGAGGTACATACTAAAAGGGGCATTGTACTCTATAATGGATCTAATGAGTGATGAGTAGAGGGGAAAATGACCTCTTTTTTTCTGCATGAGAAACCTTTTGTGATGAGGTGTGCCATATAGAATAATTTCCTGACTACTGTGGCGATGTGATTGTCACAGGAGAGACTACTGTCCACCTGTGTCCCAAAGTTTCTTATCACACTTTTGGTGTTAAGTATACTACTGCCTATGTTGTAGTTCATGGGTGCAGAGTTTTTACTAAAGGGGATGACAATGCACTTTTTGGCATTGAGCTTGATGCCATGGCTTAGACACCAGGCATCTGTCTCATTGAGGCCCTTTTGTAGGATGTCCACATTGTTAGTAGTTTCAATTATGGCTCCTAGTTTGCAGTCATCTGTGAACTTCATTAGCCAAAGACCTTCTGTGTTAGCCTGTACTTCAGGGAAGAAGATACCAAACAGGACAGGACCCAGGACAGAACCCTGTGGTACTCCACTTGTCACTGGTCTGAAGTCAGATTTGGGTTCAATCAGTGAGCCAGTTGGCAACCCATCTTGTGACATAGGGATTTATACCTAGTTTAGTGAGTTTATCTATAATTCCAGAGTGGGGGATGATGTCGAAAGTCTTGGCAAGATCTAGATAGGCTGTGTGAACCACCTTACCCTTGTCTACAGCTTTGGAAACTGCTTCAATGAAGTCTATCAGGTTTAGGAGACATGATCTGCCTTTTACAAACCCAAACTGGTTGGGGTCCAGAGTTTGGAGATTACCAATGTCTTTGTTTATAAGTTCCATGATGATACGTTCCATGGACATGCAGACCAGGCTCATCAGGCTAATGGGGCACTATTTCCCGGGGTCCATGGTGGCTCTCCCCTTGTGTAGTGGAAAAAACATCGCTGTGCACCATTCAGCAGGCACAAAGCCTGAGGTAAGGCTATGACTGAACATGGTACTTAG
Organism: Protopterus annectens; assembly: GCF_019279795.1. Taxonomy (NCBI): domain Eukaryota; kingdom Metazoa; phylum Chordata; order Ceratodontiformes; family Protopteridae; genus Protopterus; species Protopterus annectens. The sequence continues at coordinate 1,333,907,155 of NC_056744.1, read as the reverse complement.
GTGTGGTGCCAGTTTGTTCTGTAGTTCATGTAGAACGCAGCCTGGGATGTTGTCTGGTCCCATGGATGTTGTGTTCCTGGCTTTGGAGAGTGTGGTTTTTACCTGTGCAGCCATGATTACAGGAACTTTGCATTCTTCCAGTATAGAGATGGGCTCTTTCATGGATGAGAGAGGGGTAAAGTTATCACTGAACCTATCTGCCAGGATGTTATCAGTATCCGTTGGGTCTGTATATTTAGTGCCATTGTGCTGTAACTCAGGGCAGATCTGAGTGTTGCCATTGAGATTCTTGACATAGCTATAGAATGCTTTGTGGTTGTCTTTAGAATCAGTGGCAATTTTGTTTTTGTAACTAGCTTTGGAGGATTTTATCAGGGATCACAGCTTCTTACTGAGGCTGACCAGGGAGCTCCTCCACTCATGGGATTTTAGTCTCTTTTGCAACAGTTTCTTCCTTCTGTTGTACAGTTTGTTTATGGCAGAGGACCACCAGATTGGCTTCCTTTTTTTGGAGGATAGCGTCTTGGTTCTGTTTTGGATAGCACAATCCATGCACTCATGTAAGTGCTTATAAAGTGCAGTTTTGTAGGATTTAGTAGTTGTAACTGTATTGCCCATCTGAATGGGTGTCATGAAGTTCAACACTTCTGTTTTAAGAAGCATGAAGTTGGCTTTGGAGAAAATTTTTAACATGGTTTCCTTAACGGGGGGGGGGGGGAGAATGTGGATATGTAGGGTAATTAGCTTATGGTCGGATCGGACCAATGAGGTATTGACTTCAGGTGTGGAACACCGGTCACTCAGGACAAACCAAACCCCATAGCCAACACAAATAACCACAAAGTGAGCTAAATGGTACTCATTGCCAGAAGTCTCAGCCTCCAAATGCACATACACAAAGCACTCCTCAGTATGGAGAATATTGATATCTGTGCAGTAACAGAAACCTAGTTCAAGGCTCCAGAGATCACAACAGCACTACCAGGATACTACTCATTCCATACCTTCCAGCATCAGAACCTGAATCATAGCACATAGGGTGAGGATGTATCCATATTCATCAAGGATACCTACACCTCTATCTACATGCTCTCTACAAGATATGTACCCATAGAATGTTGCACAGCAATTTTCTTCCCACTCCACAGGGGTGGGGCCACAAAAGACCCTTGGCATTCACGTTCTATGAGCCTGACGAGTCTGATCTGCAAGGCAATGGAGCCAATCATAATGAAAGTCAACAATAAGGACATTGGGAACCTTCACACAGTTGAGCACACCCAGTTTGGCGTTGTCAAATGCAGATCACACCTCCTGAACTGGGTGGATTTCTTTAAGACAGTTACCCAGGCTACAGATGATTGAAAGGAGCTCCACACAGCCAACATATACCTCACTAAGGCCTTTGACATCATTCCCCAGTCAGGTATCATAGATGAACTCTCCAACCTCTGCATAAATCCATACATCACAAGATGGATTGCAAACTGGCTCACAGATAGATCCCACAAAATAAGAGTTGTTGGCTACATGTCAGAATCTAAACTGTTAACAACTGGTGTCCCCCAGGGTTCAGTCCTGGGGCCCCTCCAGTTTGGTATAGACTTCACAAAAGTACATGCCAACACAGGAGGGTTGTGGTTGACTAAGATTGCTGGGATCTGTAAAGTGTTTTCCATAATAGATTCCCGAGATGACAAAAATATTCTCCAGAAGGACTCTATGAGACAGATGTGTGGTGTCAGAATCATGGCCTCAAGCTCAATGTGAAAGAATGCATAGTAATCCCCTTTGGTGAAAACAAAGTACCCACAAACTACCACATAGGTGTTACCCCCTAAAAACTGACAAGGTAATAAGGGATCTGGGGACACAAGTAGATAGTCATCTTTCCTTTGACAACCATGTTGCCAAAGTGATTAGGAAATCCTATGTGGCCCATCTAATCAACAAAGGGTTTGCATCAGGATCAAAAGAGGTAGTGGTGGTCCTCTACTCTTAAGTCATTAGACCCATCATTGAGTGCAATGCACCATTTTGGATGTACTCGACTAAGCATATCCAGCAGCTGGAGAGACCACATAGGTACCTCACCAAGAGGATTACTGGCCTCAAGCAGTTGTGTTATGCAACACAGCTGGTAAAACTAAATATGTCCTCTGTTCTGTACCGCCTACTCAGAGGCACCCTCAGCCTAACATACAGAGCCATGTCCAACACATAACTGTTGAACATGCTCCATCTACGGATAACAAAACTGAGCTGCACTACACACTCCAGGGATATGAACCTCATCATAACAATGAATACAACATGGTGGTGGGAAAGAGTACCATCCCAGACACTTGCTTTACTGTGAAACAGTGTCCCAATGTACATCAGACAGAGCCCCTCGCTGACACTCTTCAATAGGAACCTTGATGAGTGAATGGGAAACAGACAATTCACGCCAGGCATCACATCAGCAGCCCAATAGAAAGGGGCTTAGGGTACTAACTATTAGAAATAGGCTTAGGAGACTAACCAATGGGGTGGTAAAAGCTGCACAACTTGCCTAGGCTAATATATGCCTTTGTGAAGATAGTCTACTACATACCTATGAACCTATGTGACAGGTACATGTCTACAGATAGTAGATGTGTACTTCATTGTACAGTCATGTTGTACAGCAGGCACATGCACCACATACACTGTAATGCTTACAGATACTGGTGGCTATTATGTAGAGTGGGTGAGATGTGCACCTCATGTCTTTTGTGCCATTGGGATGTGTGCTGGGTGGGACAGTCCTGGATGGCTCCCTGTCATGGTCACCCATCAATCGTTGCCTTATTATACTGTGTTCCCCATATATATATATATATATATATATATATATATATAGATAGATAGATATATAGGTACATAGGTAGATAATAGGCTATCTGCCTGAAGGCATATATTAGTATGGCCAGAGTATGCAGCTATCACCACACATGGGGTTAGTTCCCTATGCCTCTGTGTAGTAGAGCTGATGAAGTGATCCATGGTGTGACAGTTCAGTTTCACATACACTCATTAAGGCTCCTCTGGAAGATTGTCAGTGAGGGACTCAGTTTAATGTAGGTTGGGAGCCTGTTCCAAAGCAAGGGAAGTCTGTGAGTTAGTAATGTCTCCCCCCAACATGCTCTATTTATTGTTGTGATGACTATATCCCTTGAGCACATGGCACAGTGAGCTTGGGTTTACTTCAGATAGAGCATGTACATCAGTTCTGCATTGGACATGGACCTGTCTGTTGGGCAGAGATCGGCTGAGTAGACAGTATGCAACAGAGTACAGATTGAGTTGCTTCAGTCTTGTTGCATGGGGCAACTGCTTGAGGCCAGTAATCCTCTTGTTGAGGTACTTCAGTGGTCTTTCTAGCTGCTGAAGGTGCCTAGTCAGATTCATCGAAAGTATGCCGTGATACTGTCTGTTGGGTCTGATGACTGATGAGTAGAGGGAACCTCCTTTGACCTAGATGCAAAGACCTTGGCAATTTGTAGGAACACATAGCATGATTTTCTAACTACTTTGTGAATGTGTTTCTGGAAGTAGAGATGACTATCGACATGTGTCCATAGATCCCTTATTCTTACCTACATATTTAGGGTGTTGGCATCTATGTGGTATTTGTATAACTGTAGCTCGAGGCCATAATTTTGACAGCACATCTGTCTGACTGAGACCCTTTTTAAGGATGTATCTGTTGTCCCAAACATCGATTATGACAACCTTTTTGCAGTCATCCACAAACTTTGCTAACCATAGCCCTCATGTGTTTGACTGTATTTCTAAAAAGTATACACCAGACAGGAGGGGTCCCAGGACTGAGCCATGGGGGACAGCAGTTGTTACCAGCTTACAGTCGAGACCACAATTCTTACCTTGTGGGATCTATCTGTGCCCCAGTTGACAATCCATCAGATGACATTCATGTATATGCACAGGTTGTTGATTTTGTGGATAAAACATGTGTGTGGGATGTTGGAAAAGGACTTTTCAAGGTCTATGTAGGCCATGTGGAGCTCATTTCATTCATGTATGTCTTAGGTAACTTCCTTAAAAACTGACTAGCAGGTTTAGGGACCATGATCTTCCCCTGACCAAACCAAAATGGGTAGGTTTGGGTGTTTGTAGGCTCCCAATAGCTCTGTTTATGAGTTCCATAATGATGGACTCCATGGCCTTGCAGATCAGGCTTATTAGGCTTATAAGACAATAGTCCCCATGGTTTGTTGTGCACCAACACTTGTGGAATGTGCCAAATGTTGCTGTAACACATTCAACAGTTTCATATCCTGTACAGAGGGTGAGTCTCAACAGACTGTTCAGGTGTAGGGACTGTTTGCTTTGGAGTTCACATATAACGCAGCCAGGGACATCATGTCATCCCATAGACACAGTGTTTTTAGGTTTGGATAGAGCTGCTTAACCATTGTATATGTGATTTCTGATTTTTCACAATCTCCAGGTATGGTAATGGGCCTTTTTGTCAGTGAGATGGGGCTAAATATGTATGAACCTGTCTGACAAGATGTTGGCAATGTCAGTCATGTACATGTATTAATTTACACTTTGCACTGACTCAGAACATATATGAGTTTACATTGATATTTATGATATAGCTAAAGAAAGCTTCATGGTTCTTTATGGACTTTTTGGCAATATTTTTGCCAGAACATGGCTTGGATAATGTTAGGAGTGTTCATTGTTTCTTAATGATACTGATCATAGATTTATTGATCTTCTCTGGATTTTTCACTATCTTTGAACAACTGAAGTACTTGTATTATATAGTTTGATTATGACAGGGGTCCAATATATTATATGGGTCTGTTTTCATATCACTGTGTGCGCAAGGCAGGATTGGTGAATAGTGACATGTGTCTGGAGTAAGAATTGGAACTGCCAGATATGTGTGGCCCACTGCTGTACTCAGACATGGCCTAAGTGTGTGAGCATGCTCAGTATGACCTTTCAGTATGTTGTTGACTGAAATTTGCTTTGTTTGCTTAAGTGTGTGAGCATGTCCAGTATGACATTTCAGTATGTTGTTGACTGACATTTGCTAAATTTGTTTAAGTGTGTGAGCATGCCCACTATGGACATATATATAGTATATATGTGTGTGAAAATTCAAGTTGGTTTTTACTTCAGGGCTCACCTTTGTGTTGTACATCGACAGTAAGCACGTTGTGGCAGCAGGGCTTCCATGAGTCAATTTGCATAGACTTATCAACATTTCTACATACAGGGGGGACAGCTATTATTTGTATATTTCTACCCAGGGGGGCACACCTGATTGTTACTGTGTTACATAGGATGAGGGATACACCTGACACTTATACACATTTGCTAGGCCTGCAATGCTGTCAGGTATTCAATTTCATTATGTACTGTTGCCTATCATACTGGCTTGAAGCATACCACTGTACTACAGACCTTCGCTTCCAATTACACTTATATTAGTTTGTGACTTCATAGCCTACCCAATCCACATCACACTGCTTGGCCTGCTGTTATCTGTCTGCATAGGCCTGGGGGGAGGTTACTCATATGCCTCTTCAGAGGGCATGATACAGCATTTGTTTGAGTTTGCGTTTGTCTACAATTGTCCTGCTGGCTGTGACTGTTAGGTATGTGAACCCCTCAACTGGTATGTGTGAGTGACTTAAGTTGTGTCTGTGCCAGTGAAATGCTGTCATGGCTTAGTGGTTCAGTACTGTGACTATAGTGCACAGTATCCTGTGTTTGAGCCCTGTCACTGCTTTTCATTTTCCTGCTGGGTAGACCTGACTGGTTAAGCAACAGTAAAGCAGGTGTGAGCGTGTTTACCTGACTTTGCTCGACTTTACCTGACTTTGCCCGATGTTGCGCTGGTTAGCGCGGTGTGCAGCTACGCGCAATTGTATTTGCTCAATACTGGTAAAATGTGCTTAGCAGTGCTTTATATTGCTTAAAATAGGGCACTCATGCCTCAGGTGGTGCTGCAGGGCTGCTAATGTTGGATGCACATAGTACACTCCCTATACATGTTTGAAAACAGGTAGTGTCAAGTTAGGCATCTCTTTTACTCTATGTGCGAGTCAGAGAGAGGTGTCATTTCCAGGGTTCCTACTGAGTCAGTGTATGTGCTATGCGTTGCCTCTTTGCCAAGGCCAGGGCATACTGGGCACGCCTCCTTCTGCCTACTGGGGCAGACTCAGGTTGTTCCTCCTCTGAGCCACGCTGTGCCTGTGCAAGTCTTGGCAATGGTGGGGGGCTGTTTGGCCCTGCCCCATGCTGTTCCTGCTGCAGCTGTTTCAGTAGGATCATATTGTGTAGCATGTTTTATACCATAACAGTTTGGGTACATGTAGTTGGTGAGTTCTGCAAGGCTCCACCTGATGTGTCCAGGCACCGGAACTGTGACTTGAGCATCCCAAACACACACTCATTAATGTTTCTTGTTTGTGTGTGTGCCTCATTATGGAGTTTTGTTCAGGTGTCTGCGCATTTCTGATGGGTGTCATCAGCCACGGCTCCAGTGCATATCCAGCATCCCCCAATAGGTGACCATCAGGGATGCCCCCATTTGCAAATCTCTGGTACAGCTGCAACAGATGCCAGATGTGGGAATCGTGATAGCTTCCAGGGCAGCCAGCACACACATTCATTATTATGCCATGGGCATTGCGCACGACCTGGCAGTTGATGGAGGGGAAGCCCTTGTGATTGATGTAGACCCTACCCCACTCACCGGGTGGTGCTTTGATGCATATGTGCGTGCAGTCTATTGCACCCACTACCTCAGGGTATTCTGCTATTTGTTGGAAAAGCTGCATATTGATGGCCAATGCCTCATGGGAATTGTGGAAATATACGTGGTTACCAACATGTGCTGACATGGTATCCAGGAAATGGTGGAGTACCCTGGATGCTGATGCCTGTGAAATCCCCATCATATTACCAGTTGGCCTTTGAAAGGTACCTGTATTTAGTATTCTTAGGCCAACACATACCTTGGTATCCACTGGGATGGGTTCCCCTCTGTTGGTTCTGTGTGTGAGACGTGGCCAGCACAGCTCAACAATTTGCTGTAGGAGGTCTCACTGTCGACCCTGTAGTGCTCCACTATCTCCAGCTCATGTAGCCCTTTGTAGGTTACCTTGGGTCTGTACAATCTTCTCCATCTCCTCAATGTGGGTTGCTCAGCAGCATTCACAACATCACCACCCTCAGCACCTGCACATGTTGGTTTATGATAGCAAGAACAGCCCCTAACATTTTGCCTGACTTAAGCTTTTTAAGCGTTCCCTCTTTGTATGCTGCAGTGTTGCAGAGTTCTTGGGAAAAAAAACAGGGGGGATGCTGTTTGCAGAGTTTAAAGTGCTGGGCAGGGCTGGGCTAGTCTGCTGCCTGTGTAATTGGCTGATTCTGATATATTTCATCTGGCAGCTCTGCTAGTTCTCCTTGGTCAACTTCCTACTACTTCTTTTCCTTCCTTTTGCTTTTCTGTTTCCGCCCGGGGGAAGCGCCGCGCAAACAAGTGCAAACATGCGCACACATGCGCACATGCTGTGTACATGTTTGCAAGGAGTTTCCTATCTTTTAACATTGTGTACCTTTGGTTTGAGGTTTTCAAATAGGACATCTGTAGGCACGCCTCTTGCAATCCTGAGCAACTCAAAGCAAACATAAGCCACTGTGCTCCAATTAGCTTACAGCCTGTCTGACACACCCCTTCATGATGTCACCTATTTTCTACTCTACTACTCATCTTCTCCTACTCTTACACTCTTGGGACATGGCTCACATGCTGGGAAAAATTGGGGTTCACTATCCTTATCCTCATTTGCATAGGATTGCCTACTAATGCATGATTACATCTCTCACACTGAGCTTCCCCCCCTTAGCAACTACTCAGTGTCCATGTTGTCTTCAGCCTGCCATTCACCTGCATGGCAGAATAAGATTTTTAGTGAAAATGCCTATTTTTGGCTTTTTTAAATTATTTTCTTGCTTTTATAAGCGCCACATGTTTGTGCGGTGCAGCTCTATGCTTAAACATCAGAGATCGGGGAAAAAAAATTTATATTTTTAAACATTTATAAATGCCAATGGCCTTATATTTGGCCATTGGCATGCTTCCTCAACTGTATGCATCCTTTATTTGGAGCTGTCATGGCTCTGTTTAGCTATTTGCAGAATGGTACTCCGTTACCAACGGAGTACATTTCTGCAGCTAACACTAATCTTCCACAGACAGGTTAGTGTTTCCTGGATTGCAAATTTACCTCATTTGCATGGCTTTCTCCAGCAAATTAGGTAATTTTCATACCATGATGCTGTCCATGCAAGAGTTGCTTTAGCAGCTCTCGTGCACGTCCCTGCCAGCTGTACCTGGATCGCATGGCACACATATTGCCGGCATGAGCTCCTACACTCTTCTTGCACTCTGTGCAAGCTTTTGTAAATCCGGCCCTATGTGTCTGCTATGAACCTCCTTCTGAGAATTTTTTTGACCATATCTGGTGCATTTCTATTGAAATTATTTATAATGTATATTATTATTTATAACTGAGTGCAAATTATTATTTTGTACATATTCAAGAGGTGACCTCTCTATAATGGAAAGTATTCAAAGAAAATGTACTAAAAGAATTATAGTGTGCAGGAAATAAGATATCAGGAAGCTTAGCTAAACTTATTTCTTATCAGTTAGTCCTAGGTATGTAACAGATTGTGTCTACCATGCCATAAACTTCATGATGAAGAAACATGGCTTTTGTTAAATATTGACATGTTGCAATTATGGCAAATTTCTCTTGGGGTAATTTATACCATTCAAACAGCAAAATGCAAAACCACTTTTAGACTAAAAGGTTTGTTACCCAAGGTATGGTGAATTCATGGAACAGACTGCCATTAAACGTAAAAAAATGCAGCTAGATACTTGATTTGGCTTGACTGTCTACTCTATGACTTTACAGCCTGCATTATGATGGTCTTTGAACTTTTCACAGCTTACCAGATCCTATGAAAAAAAAGTTGTTCTTAATATTACACTTTAGTCAGAAGTGACAAACTTCATGACACCCATGCATACGGGATCTGAAAGTTCGACTGCTGAATCCTACACTAAGGCACTGTACGAGCACATCCACTCGTGCATGAATCGTGCCATCCCAAATAGAACCAAGATGCTCTCCTCCAAAAAAACTAAGCCAATCTGGTGGTTCCCTGCTATAACTATACTATACAACAGAAGGAAGAAACTGTTGCAGAAAAGAGAAAAATCCTAGGATGCAAAAACTCCCTCACCAGCCTCAGTAAGAAGCTGAGATCCCTCATAAAATCCTCAAAAGCTAGTTACGAAAATAAAATTGCCGAAGATTCCAAAGACAACCACAAGGCATTCTATAGTTATGTCAAGAAACTAAGTGGCAATGCTCAGATCTGCTCTGAGCTACAACAGAATGGCATTAAATATACTGATCCCAAGGATATTGCCAATATCCTGGCAGATCGATTTAGTGCCAACTTCCCCCCCTCTCACCCCCCTAAAGAGCCCATCTCAATACCAAAAGATTGCCAAATTCTGGTAATCAAAGTCACACAGATAGAAACCGCACTCTCCAAAGCTAAGAATACAGCATCCATGGGACCAGATGACATCCCGGGCTGTGTACTACACGAACTACAAAATGAAGTGGCACCTCACCTAAGTGTCATGTTTAATCATAGCCTCACCTTAGGCTTCGTCCCAGCTGAGTGGTGCACAGCTACAGTTATCCCACTCCACAAGGGGGGATCCAACTGCAATCCCGGTAACTACCATCCCATCAGTCTGACGAGCCTGATCTTCAAGGGCATGGAATGCATTATTATGGAACTTGTAAACAAAGAAACTGGCAATCTTCAAACATTGGACCCCACCCAGTTGGGGTTCGTGAAGGTCTTATCTTGTCTCCTGAACCTGATTGACTTCTTTGAATCAGTTCCCAGAGCTATGGATGAGGGTAAGGTGGTCCGCACAGCCTATCTGGACCTCGCCAAGGCCTTCAACACCATCCCCCACTCTGGAATCATAGATAAACTTACTAAGCTGGGCATAAATCCCTGTCACTCGAGGGGTTGCCAACTGGCTTACTGACAGAACCCAGACTGTAAAAGTAGCTTACTCCAAATCCAGCTTCAGATAAGTGACAAGTGGAGTACCTCAGGGTTCAGTCATGGGACCACTCTTGTTTGGCATCTACTTCTCTGAAGTACAGGCCAACACTAAGGGACTCTGGCTAACAAAGTTCACAGATGACCGCAAACTGGGAGCCATTATTGAATCCCCAAATAATGTGGATATTCTACAAAAGTGCCTTACAGAAACAGATGCCAGAGCCATGGGCTCAAGCTTAATGCCAAGAAATGTATAGTTATCCCCTTTGGAAAAAAAACACGTACCCATGAATTATCACATAGGTGGCAGTACACTAAACATCAAAAGTGTGATGAGAGACTTAGGGACACAGGTGGAGAGTGGTCTTATCTTCGATAACCATATTGCCACAACAGTCAGGAAATCCTTCTATGTGGCACACCTCATCACTAAGGGCTTTTCATCCAGAAAAAAGGAGGTCATTGTCCCACTGTACTCATCTTTCATTAGACCCGTTATAGAGTATAGCTCCCCGTTTGGTATGTACCTCACAAGACATCTGCAACAGCTGGAAAGGCCATAGAAATACCCCACTAAAAGAATCACAGGCCTAAAGCAGATGCCATATGCTGACCATCTAAAAAAACTCCAGCTATACTCTGTGGCATATCGTCTACTCAGAGGTGATCTCTGCTTAACATACAAGGCCATGTCAAACCCTGAGCTGTTGAACATGTTCCACTTAAAGAAATCTAAATCCCTCAAAGCCACACACTCCAGGGATCTAAACCTTGTCATCACAATGAGCAAAACATGCTGGAGGGATGGATTCCTGACCCAGAGACTCCCCATACTCTGGAATAGACAGGCCATGCATGTCAAGCAGAGCTCCTCCTTGGCCCTCTTCAAAATGAACCTTGATGATTGGATGGGAGATAGGAAATTCTCCCCGGGATCATGTCAGTCGTCCTGCTAGAAAGGGGTCCAGGGAAGTAAATATTGTGGGAAGAAATATCCAGGGAATTGTTATGGCTAGGCTTGTATAGGCCCTAGGGCTGATAGCCTAGTACCAGCCTATGAACCTATTTAATAGCAGAATACATTGTTCACTGCAATATGGCAGCCTCCATAGAAAATATCTGTGCCTCACTTGGCCTGCTTACATCTGTAATGCAAGCTGTGCTACAGGATGCAATCTCCTGAAAACAATGGATTTGAGAAATGGGATTTATAATTAAGAACTATTTCTGATTTTCTTATCAAATAACAATAAAAGCTGTTTTCTCAGAATGACATTACCACTGTATTCACATCTCAGATTTCAGCCATTCACAGTAGGACCCAGAAGTTCAGACTGAAGCACTATGAGATAGAAAATAAAAGTTGCTACAAAAATTTGTGCATAATTCATTTATCTAAGGACAAAGAATGTAATGGCTCCATTGTTTTTATTAAGAGTGAGCTTGCCTGAACTTAACTGGTAACTAAATGAGCTGAATATAGAATGGCCAAACACAAACAGGAGGAGAAAATGGGAGATTGCTATTCTGCTCAGAAAATATGTTCAAACTGTGACAGAAAAAGATATATGTAGCACAACAGGAAAGTGGTTAATATGGAAGAGAAGGATCACCTTGCACAACTGAATGAGAGGTAAAGTGTGTACCCTAAAAAAATGATCCAGTTTTCTTTTCTCTGTTCTTTAAACCATAGGGTAAGTAGATTAAAGCAAGCCACATCACTAGTAGCCGGAAATGTTATTCTCAATTTAGACTCCAGAAGAGATAGATTGTGTGGGAAAAAAGGATATCATAAAAGAGCACAGGTAATTAATAATAATAATAATAATAATAGAAGAATTGAAATTAGAGGAATGGTTATGCATGTGGAGTCACAAGCACAAAGTATGCAGATAATCTTTTCAAGGAACATATAGGGTCGATGATATCTTAATGAAGAAATATCAAGGTGATTCCCAGATTCAAATACTTTTAAGCACATCACGTGAACATAAGGTGAAACAATGCAGACAGGCACACTATAGGCAGAAGTGCACTAAGGCAAAAACTGAAACAGCTTATACAGTAAGTAAAAGTCAGGAACAATGCACACACATCTAAAGGTAGGGTATGAGCAATAGAAGTTACAGCAAAGGAGAAGCAAAAAAAAAAAAATAAGAGAAAACATTCTTAGAAAAGTAAATGGAGCTGAGGGGACTAAAATACAATAGAAGAAAAAAGATGGAAGAACATAGAGGGAGGATGAATTAACATTAAAGATAGAGACTGATTTTAAAACAACAATATAAGCAGAAGCAGTCAATGAAAAAAAAACTATAAATATAAAAGAGGTTAGGTGTAAAGAAAACAACTTTACAATCTTGGTACATCAAAGGAACGTAAGGAGAAGGGTGGGAATGGGGCAATTAAAGAAAATATCTTTCCTGAATATCCCAAAATCCCAGGTTGAAAATGGGAAATATACAGGAAGTTAAAATCCTTAGACACTAAAATCCAAACCAATGTAACAACACCTGTATCCAAATCCAAACTGTATTAACATGGAGAATAGCTGCACAAACAATAATATTATTATATATGGTAGATGATTTCTGAAACCTTCATATTAAAGAGTAACACCCACTTAATACAATGCAAGATACCCTTGTAAAATTAGTCCTGGATAATAAGCTAAGATTCATTACTAAAATCAATGCTTGTACATTATTTATGTATAGGGGATTGGCATTGCTTAATTTTTACTCAAATGACTTAACATTCAACACAGATCATCTTGTAGGAATAGTGAATGAAGGGAAAGCATACAGTGAGAGCATTTTTAGCAGAAATACTAACATAAATGTGTTATCGCATTCTTCCTATATGAAATAGTGGATGGATCTAATCATAAGTGGCAATTTTCTATGGCAGGAATGTAGCCAATATGACATATAGCATAATGACAAGATATAATATGCTATAGGTCAGAAAGATAAAAATATATTTTGAAAGAGGGAGGCTAGTAACAGTTAGCCAGATATTAGTTAAGAATAAATGTAAAGTATCCCAAATGAGCACAATAAAAAACTCCGAACATGGATTCAAAGATGGCTGCCATGCTGTAAACACTGCTAAACTGCAGCTCTTCAATTAACCCGAGGAAAACCTCTGATCTGAGTGGGTATCAGGAGGTTTAAACATCAAATTGACGATAAAAAGTTGCATTTATACTTACCTAATCTAAAATCAGTTAAAAAAGTGGGGGAAAAAAAAGTATTTATCCATCAGGATTACAAGTGATTACTTTGCTTTGAAGAGAGAAACAAACAAAGGACCGTGTGCTTTCTTTATTCTGCCTTTCTGCTTGGGGAAAGAAAAATCTTGCAACAAGGAAGAACCATGGAAACAACTACTACTAAGACAAAGTTGTCAGAACTACAGTCGCCAGTAAAGGATGGAACTGCGAAAAAACAAAGGGTTACTAGACAGCAGGAACAACAGAAACCAGAAACTAGATCCAGGACTGATCAGCCACTAAACATGGAGGATATCAAACATGCTTTACTACCTATACAGGAAGCTCTAAAGGACTTGACCTCACAAATACAAACATATGGAGTTTTATGCAATCAATTGCTTCAGAGAATGGATAAAACTGAGACCAGAATTTCTGAAATAGAGGATAAAATTGACATGTTGGAGAAAAAATCAAAGGTATGTGATGTGGATGTACAAGCCATGCAAAATAAACTTATTGATTTAGAAGCAAGGTCTAGAAGAAATAATATTATAAGAGGAATCCCTGAAAACATCCAGTATGCAGAGCTAATACCAGCCATAACACAAATATTTGAAATCCTGTTAAATGATGCTGATGGGGTGAAACAGATTGTAATAGAAAGGGCACACAGAGTGCTGAGAGAGGTACAAGCTTCTACTATGCCTAGACCTGTATATGTTAAGATATTGAACTTTCAAGATGTTAGCAAAATACTGTTTACTGCAAAAAAAATGGTGGCTATGTTATGTGGAAAAATGTTAAAATATTTCTGGCTCAAGATTTACCATTACAAGTAAGGCAGGCTAGACAGTCTTTATCTGCTTACTGTAAATGTCTGATTGATAAACTAATTAAATTCCAGATGAAATACCCCAATATGCTTACATTTATGGTGGATGGCACTAAATATTCTGTTTCCAATAAAAATCAGGCAAAATAAGTGTTTCTGAAAGTTTTTAAAGTTCTACCTGCATCAGAGGGCTGAAAAGAACTTCCATTGAGACTGGCATGTTCCTGTAGTCAGATCCAGCATGTATTTTACCTCAAGGCTTTTCTAATCCTTTGTTTCTTCACTAAACTGTTCAGGCCTCTGAAAAAGCACTAAAACTGTTTGTTTATGCTAATCTGAGGGTCTGCTGTCTGGTTTCCAGACTTTTATGACCTCCAAGGTCTATTTCCATTGTGTGGTAAACAGGAAATGCCTGGATTTCAACTGAGAGTGTCAATTTGGATGTAACACTTCCTGTGGTCCTGCTGTGAAAGAGGTCCCCCATCGTGAGTATTTCTGATGGTTTCCTGGCTTGAGAAGACAAAGAGAACTGAAAATAATATGTTAATGTTCTTTTTATAATGAAATAACATTACAGTGTGTACTTACAGCACATAATAACATGTACTTTTACTATTTTTTTCTTCTTTTATAGGTGTGAACCAAAATTGTTTTTTTTACTATATGCAGTGAGTGGCAGGCACTGTGTAGGGTACAGATTTAAAATGTAGGATGCATTTTTTTTTCTCTCTCTCTCTCCCCTCTCTTCTGTAAAAAGTTTATGTACATAATGATTGCAACAAAACAGATACTTAAGGTAGGATAAAATAAGTACCCAATCTATTAAAACTTTCCTTTACACAGTAATAACCTTAGAAATGAGATTTGTTTAACTAATAGTTAAACCAAAGCTGTAGTTAAGTAGCGGTGTTTGGTAGGGAATGTGTAGTTTAGACTTTGATGTAGATATGCTAGAATATATAGGTTGTAAGTTTAGGAAATGTTTTAAATGTTATTACCTGAAGTTTTTCAATGTGTTGGTGTGTTTAACCTTGTTTATATTTTCTCTTATACAAGTCCTATATAAATCCTGGTCCAGGGGTAAAGTGGGTAAGCACTGGTTAGGGACGGGATGTAGGAAATGCTTCCAGATTAGATATAGTGTACAGTCAATACATGTCACGATAATTCCCCTCTTATATTGTTATTTGATACCAAGACCTGCGAATGTGGGAGTTGAACTCATGGAATGTTAAAGGGCTCCAGAACTTGAAGAAGAGAAAGCTGTTGCTACACATATTATTACAGGACAAAGCACTGTTTGTATTTCTACAGGAAACACATTTGATGAATGAACAATGGAATGATATTAGAAAAAAGAACTGGATTAGAGAGCTAGTGACATCAGAAGGTAAGACAAACAGTGCGGGAGTGGCTATAATTATCAAAACGTAATACAAAGATAGGATTTTAGACTCCAAAGTGGATCCAAATGGGCGATGGTGTTATGTGATTTTATCGGATAATGCATTTGATAAACCTATCCTACTTTTGAATATATATGTCCCATGTAATGATCAACGCAGTTTCATAGCATCATTATATCCAATATTAACACAATATGATGGTTATTATTTTGTTGTGGGTGGGGACTGGAATACCTATCAAAATCCAAAGTTGGATAGGTCTTGTCCACAAAGAGCATTTAATAAGCAGGCCGGGATAGCATTAAATGATTTTAAGGAAGATTTTCAATTATATGACCCCTTTTCTTATTCACAAGATATTAATAATGCAAATAAATACACCTTCTATTCGCCATGCCACAAAATGTGGGCTAGAATAGATTACTTTTTGATATCTAAAGCACTAACGAATTTAGAACCAGTGGTGGTTATACATAATCGTCATCTATCAGATCACCCAAAAATTTCGTTAAAATTTTCTAAAGATTTAAAAGACACAAGAAGGCATAGGGGTTATAATTGGTCACTCAACCCAAATCTTTTAAGTAAAAAAGAGATAGCAGACGGAATTATAAAATATTTGAAAGAATTTACAGATAGCTTGAAGCTCCAAAAACATACTCCTGACATTGAATGGGCAACAGCTAAAGCTCAAATTAGAGGATTTCTTATACAAAAAGCCTCATATTATAAGAAAATTCATAATAGTGATATTTAAAAACTAGAAATAAGAATAAAACAACTTGATAATGAGCTGATTCAGAATTTTAACGCTCAAACTGAGGAGGAAATGTTGAAGCTTCAAAGGGATCTCTTTTTGCTTCATAATAATAAATTAACACTTCAAGAACATAGGTGTTTAGTGAAATATGCTAATAATGTTCAAATGCCATCAAAAGCACTGGCAAGGATTATAAATCAATCAAAAACAACTGGATATATTTCGGAAATACAGTATAACGACACAATATATTCTAAAACTGAGGATATTGTTGATGTTTTTGGGAAAATCTATACTAAGGTGTATGAGGGGCAAACTGATAGGTCTCTACATAACCAGAATAAAAGTTTTCTGCAAAAAATTAACTTTCCA
Source organism: Protopterus annectens (assembly GCF_019279795.1). NCBI lineage: Eukaryota > Metazoa > Chordata > Ceratodontiformes > Protopteridae > Protopterus > Protopterus annectens. The sequence continues at coordinate 1,333,890,389 of NC_056744.1, read as the reverse complement.
GAATTAGAAGAGAGCCTGCAAAGTGACCTGATTAAACCTATTTCTAAAGAAGAAATAGTATATACAATTAAAACATATGAAAGCACATAAGTTGCCAGGGCCTGATGGTATTACAGCTGAATTTTACAAAGAGTTTGCTGATAGTTTGGGAAAAGAATTGTCTCATGTATTTAATTATATAACTAAAAATAAAATCAGTGACCCCCACCTCAATGCGTCAAATAATTTTCATACATAAAACCAATTCAGATCCCCATAACCCAGATAATTACAGACCAATAGCACTAATGAATGTGGATATGAAAATTTTAACATCAATTATAGCATCGAGACTAAAGAAGGTTTTGATATATCTAATTTCTAAGGAACAACCTGGATTTATGGCAACTAGACAAACTAGCGATAACACACTTACACTGCATAATATGATGACATATGCTAAACAAAACAACTTTAATATCTATGCTCTTATAATAGATGCCCAGAAAGCATTTGATAGAGTAGACATAAAGTTTTTGTTTGATGTGTTACCCTATTTTAACTTGCCCCAAGAATTCATTCAGATACTACAAATATTATATAGTAATCCATATACTACGCTATACATCAATAGGACTTATTCTAACAGAATACAGATTAAAAATGGTACTCGTCAGGGTTGTCCCATGTCCCCTTATTGTTTAACCTATATCTAGAACCCCTATTTTTATATATCAAGCAAAATTTGTATCATAATGCACCAATAATTTATAGGAATAAAATATTAATGTCAGCATTTGCCGATGATCTTATTATTTATTGTACAACCCCAATTTCGGACAGTGAAAAGATATTAAAGCTCATAAATGAATTTTCGGTAGTTTCTAATTATAAAATTAACTTACAGAAAACGAATATCTTCCCGTTAAGAACCCCAAAACCTTTTTCATTAATGGCCCTGATGGGGAAGTTAACATGCAAAGAAAATATTAAATATTTGGGTATCAACTTCTCTACGGATAATAAGGACTTTTATAACAATAATGTTAAATGAGTATGGGAGCACATAATAGCTGATTGTGACAGATGGAAGAATTTAAAACTACCGGTATTAGCAAAAGTATCAATAGTGAAAATGAATATACTACCACGAATGTTATACATATTTAGGTCTGCCCAATTATCAATTTCAAAAACAGTTTTTAAACAAATGCATAAAGATCTAGCTAAATTTATCTGGAACCCAAAAAGAACTAAAATATCTTATGAGAAATTAATGACCCCTAAAACAAGAGGGGGACTTGAGCTACCAAACTTTAAAGCATATTATTTGCTTGTAAACACTAATCAAATTTTAAGAATTGCTAATTATGATGTAACAAATACAAAATGGATACCAACTTGGGTGGTCTTGAATCATAAGCATATTTTGGATAGGAAAATAAATCCTAAAGCATTACCCTTTATGGACAAAATTAGTCTGATAAAATATGGGGTCATGGACCACATAATAACCTGTGTCTCATCTTTGCAAACTTTATTTCAGTCCGTAGATTTATTGCAATATATGATGGTTCTTCAACCTTTCCACAGGAATCCTAATTTTAAACTAAATAATCAGCTGATCGATCTCAGCAAATTCCCATTAATAGTTAATCTGACTCTATTTGATGTTTTTAATAAACCTGACTTATCGGCTTTACAAATTAGACAGGAAATGAATCTACCTAGAAGTTACATAGTTATAATGAGACAAGTTAAAGAACTTACCTTGAGCTATTTTAGGAACTTTAAACCTGCAGCCGGATTTGTGAATAAGTGCTCTGAATTGTGGCAAGCTATCCAACAAACAGGAACAAAAAATTCAGAGCCAGCAAACGGTGACTATATAAATATATATTAGACAAAAATCACAGCATGTTACAAAAACAAACCGGTTTCGGCTGGCAAAGCACAGCCTTCTTCAGTGTACAAAAAAGTAAATGTGAAAAACAGTGCCTGCATATATACAGATAGCAACAATCCCATTGGCTGACAATCATAGATGTTCATTAAGTCCCAGTGGGAACAAGCCACCCAGTCTAATGATCCATTTCTTTTCTTTTGCATTTAATATGGAGTGCCATTGAGATTTATTAGCCCTATTACCAAAAATCATATCAATGATGATAAAATTAATGCTGTGATTTTTGTCTAATATAATTTTATATAGTCACCGTTTGCTGGCTCTGAATTTTTTGTTCCTGTTTGCTGATGTTCCTTGAGCCTTGCAGTTGCTGCCGTGCAGGAGGTTTTCTTTTCAGAAGCTATCCAACAAGACACTAAATTTATAGCAACTGCATACAAATTAATTAAGGATTTGAAATTTCAGGACAAAATTTTGCTTTCAGAGTATTGGGTAAACAAAGTAACAGTAACAGACAATCAGATATTAAAAGCAATTGATATAACTAGGAAATCAGTTTCTTTTCAAAAACTGATGTACACGCAATTGATGATTTGGAACAATGTATATTACACACATCTTAGATTACATAAATTTAACCCTAGGAATTCTCCAATTTGTCCATACTGTGCAGATCAAACAGCGGATCTTCTTCATATTTTCTGGAGTTGTAAATGCGTATATAAACTTTGGAACTCTCTTAAAGTACAAGTGCAAAAGATGGGTTATCAAAGTTCTACACTGTCATGGGAATTTATGATTCTACACATTCCTCCAAGAGAGCTTTCCAGATCGCAAACTATTATTTGTATGAATATTTTTTTGCTGATGAAACTCTATATAGCCACAAATTGGCTAGAACCACATAAGACATCATGGAATAATTTTAAGCTTGTGGCAATAAAACATACACTAGCACATAAATTACTTCTGAAACAAACTAACAAAAATATTAATAACCCGAAAATATGGGAAAAGGTCTTCAATATTATATTAGCATGATACTGATTTTAGGAATATATTAAATATAGGAAGCATTTCATGTAGATATTGTATAAATGGTTTGTAGTAGTTATAGTGTATTATGTGTGTGATGTTTATTGTATTTTTGTAATGTTTTTGGAAAATATATTTCAATAAAAATTTATTATGGAAAAAAAAAACTCTGAACAGTTACAGGCCAGCTCAGACCTTCTGTACAATCAATGGTATACTTATATTACATAAGGTCAGGGAGTAGTTAAATCATGGTACCTAATTTGCACCATGGCAAAAATGGACCACAGTTAGAAAGTAAAGCTATAGCACAATTTATTTAGATATGGTAAAAATTGAGGAATAGCACATCAGAAAGAAAGAAAGAAATTTAAGGTAGATGGAGAAGAGAGATGGTTATTGTCTTAACAAAATCTGGGAGAAATTTGGAAAGACACAAAAAAAGTAAGAAACTGGGATATTAACTTGGACCAGCATATATCAATAAACAGTGGGTGGTACTTAACAGCACTAAAAGTCTATAGAGAAGACCACAAAGAAAATTGTAACTGAAGGAGATAAGAATTGCTTTCATCTTATGTTTTGGGAATGCATAATGGCACAGCACCAATGGTTACAGCTAAAGAGAGTATGGAAGTAAACTTTCAATGAGGAAATGACATATTTTGGGAGGAAGTCTATGCATTTGGAATAATACGTAGCTCAAAGAATATGTCTGCAGAACTGATTCTAGCTAAACCTGTATTTAGCTAGAATCAGCCAAGCTCCTCGTGGTCCTGCAGAGTGGTACTAGCAACAGAGAGGCTAAAAGAGCAACTGCTTACCTGATAAAAGTGTTTTTTTTCCTGCTACTACTTGGGCGACTGTCCAATCTAGCTAAAATAGCAAGTATTTCTGCTTCTTGAACTGTTTTAAACTGTTTAAAGTTGTTTTTGCACCTGCACTTTTAAAGTTTGTCCTGTTTGTGCATTTACCTGTTGAGGCTACACACTCAAGTGTGCTAGCTTGTGTTACATATTTATTGCATTTTCCTGCTGTTTATTTGCAAAAAAAAAGAAAAAAAACAAAAAAATTATCCTTGTTTCCCACCTTTCCTGACCTAGAGTAGTCCAAATACAAGCTTTGCTGTATTCTGGACTTTTGGAAAGTTCCTGTTTTGTCCATTTCCTTTCTTGGATAAAAGGAGGCTTCTTTGTTCAACAGTGGGAGTGGGGAGCTTAGAGCAGCCTATCTATCCCTGGAGGAGTGTTCCCAGCACAAGAATATGGTAGTCTATTGGCCATTTTGGGCCAATTTCTAGCTCTTTCAAGTCCCCCTGTATAAAACCCGCTTTGGCATGGCTTTACGCGATTTTGTGCATAGCGCAGCATTGGGCAGCACCGCTTAATTGGGTTTAAACCATTCTCAGCTCCACAAAGTCTGCTCTTCACTTTTTCCCTTAGAGCTGCTCTAGTTCTCATAATAAACACCCTATTCCTACTCTAAAACCTGGCACTTGCTCACTAAAGCAACTATATAAGTCAACACTAAAAAATTAAAAGCACTACACCCTCACAAACTCCCCTTGAGTACCTTACTCCCCATTGGCCCTTTTTTCAATTTTATAGGAGTTCCCTGTACTATTCTAGCATGTCCAAAGGTCAGTTGGCAGTCTCCTCTCCAGTCCAGCTGGTGAATATGGGAATCTTGAGGCAATGTTACAACTGCCTCATGTACACAGACAACCCCCTTCTCCTCCCAACAAGTTCCAACATAAGTGAGAGATGCAACCATATAGCCAAACTGGAGGCTAAGCTCTCTCAACTTAGTACTGGCATAACCAGTCAGGAGGAGAAGGTATCCACACTCACTACAACTCCAGTCTCACATAGACCTACCACGACAGCAAACTAAACACATAAACACACAAAAACATACTCGGAAGCTCTAAATAAAAATCTGCCTAAGCAGCAGAGACCTCCAAAGCAGACACCCAAGCAACCGCTACCCAAAAACAAAACATGTGCAACACATATTTCACAAAGCCAGTGTGCTGAATAGTCACAGCCCTTAAGGCTAAACAACACACCTGATACACTTGTAATAGGTGATTCTACCATCAGGCACACTGATGTCCTGCTCACCAGGCTGAACAAGGAGAAGGTCATGGTGAGCTGCATGTCGAGCGCTAGGATCCGCCACATAACACAAGCACTCAGGTCACTCCAAGGCAAGTACAAATATGACTCAGTCATTGTCCATGCTGGTGTGAATGACCTGAGATGTACCTCCCTGGACTACATGAAAAGAGACATAGAGGAGTTCTCTGAGCATGTAGCCCAAGCCGGTATGACCCTGACCTTAAGTAGCATCTTACCCTCACCAAGAATGATGCCACAATATGAAGACAAGATGATCAATTTCAACAACTGGCTTAAGTATTGGTGTCATTCAAAGGGGATCCAATGCCTGTCAGCCTGGGATGACATGCTCGACAAGCCACTCTGCTTCACTAGGGACGGCTTGCACCTGTCACCCCTGGGCTTTCGAATATTGGCAAAGGCTCTTGCCACCCCCATAGTGCCTTTTTTAGGCAAGGCTCAAACGACAAACCCACCTCCATAGGTATCACAAGAGATAAGAAAGTAAGAGTAATGCTACTCAATGCCAGAAGTCTAAACCTCAAGATGCACGCACTCAAAACTCTCCTTAGCATGGAGAGCATCGATATCTGTGCAGTAACAGAAACCTGGTTCAAGGCTCCCAAGAGCACCCCAGCACTACCAGGTTATACCTCATACCATGGTTTTTGGCCCCAAAACCCGGACCGAACCACAAAAGGAGGAGGAGTATCAATATTCGTCAAAGATACCCACACCTCCAGGTTGGTGGCACAGCATGAAGCATCGGAGACTATCCATGTGCAACTAACAGTGGGTAAAACTGCCTTCCAGTTTATAGCCTGTTACTGACCACCCTCCCAAACCCAGGAACCCCACTCGGCCTTCCTGAGGACACTGGAAAATATGAAGGTCTCTCCAAACACCATTATATTGGGTTACTTCAACTGCACAAACATAGACTGGGAGCATTACGCTAGCTCCAACACCCTAGCCCAAAGGTTCCTAGAATTTATAAACTCAAATGCTATGGAACAACTTGTGACCACTCCCACAAGAGGGGAAAACATACTGGACCTGATCATCACCAACATGGGGACTCTATGCTCCAGACCAGAAGTGTATCCCTCACTGGTAAGATCAGACCATAAATTAATCTCCCTGGGTATCCACATCCCGACCCCACCCCCTGCCCAGAAAACCACAGTGAAAAACTTCTCTAAAGCAAACTTCACACTACTCAAATCCGAGATGGAATCCTTCAAAGCCCCCGGGCCTGTGGAAAATATGGCCAAGACCGCAGAATCCTTTATAAATGCATTCTATGAACACCTTCAGGAATGCATGGATCATGCAATCCCAAACAAAACTAAGACCCAATCCCCCAAAGGCAGGCGCCCTGTCTGGTGGACCCCAGCCATAAACAAACTATACAATAAAAGAAGGAAGTTACTACATGATAGAGCAAAATCCCAAAAAGGGAAGGCATCTCTGATCAGTATTAGAAAAAAAACTACGGGCACTCATAAAATCATCTAAGGCTAGCTTCAAGATAAAAATTGCACAGGACACTAAAGATAATCACAAAGCTTTCTTTAGTTATGTTAGGAACCTGGGTAGGAATTCCCAGATATGCTCAGAATTAGTTCAAAATGACAAAAAAATACACTGAACCCACAGACATTGCCAACATCCTGGCCGATAGGTTCAGCGCAAACTTCTCCCCACCCTCCCCACCAAAAGAGCAAATATCTATTCCAGCAGAGTGCTGCCCCCTTGACATCTCAGATGCTCAGGTAAGAACTTCCCTCTCCAAAGCAAAAAACACAGCATCAATGGGACCAGACGGTGTCCCGGGCTGCGTCCTACATGAACTCCAAGATGAGCTGAACCCAAACATAAAGCCACTGTTCAATCTTAGCATTGCTACAGGATATGTACCCAAAGAGTGGCATACAGCAACAGTAGTCCCTTTCCACAAAGGTGGTGTCTCAACGGATCCTGGAAACTACCGCCCCATAAGCCTGACTAGCTTGGTCTGCAAAGCTATGGAAAGGATCATCATGGAACTCATAAATAAAGATATTGGGGACCTACAGACACTGGATCCTACCCAGCTCACCTTTGTTAAGGGCAGATCCTGCCTCTTAAATCTGGTCAATTTCTTTGAAACAGTCACCAAGGCCATTGACGAGGGGAAGGTTGTCCACATAGCCTACCTGGACCACACAAAAACCTTTGATACAATACCCCACTCAGGCATCATAGATAAGCTATCCAGCTTAAATATAAACCCCTATGTCACTAGATGGGTTGCAAACTGGCTCAAGGACAGAACCCACATGGCTAGAATTGTTGGAGCCATGTCAGACTCCAAACTAGTTACAAGTGGCATCCCACAAGGCTAAGTCCTAGGACCTCTCTTGTTCGGTATATATTTCTCTGAGGTACAGGCCAACATGGAAGGACTGTGGCTGACCAAGTTCGCAGATGACTGCAAACTGGGCACCATAATCAACTCTCCAGCTGACACAAGCATCCTCCAAAAGGGTCTCATAGAAACAGACAACTGGTGCCAGAGCCATGGCCTCAAGCTAAACTCCAAAAAGTGTATATTCATCCCCTTTGAGAAAAACAAAGTGCCCACAAATTACCACATAGGTGGTAATCCATTAAGTACGGAAGAAGTAATTAGGGACCTGGGGACCCAGGTTGATAGCAATCTCTCATTTGACAACCAGGTGGCCAAAGTGGTTAGAAAAACATTCTATATAGCCCACCCAATCATGAAGGGATTCACATCTAGATCAGGGGAGGTTATTGTGCCTCTTTACTCATCCCTCATCAGGCTCATAATTGAGTACAATGCCCCTTTGGGGATGTACCTTACCAGACACCTGCAGCAACTGGAAAGACCCCAAAAGTACCTCACCAAGAGGATCAAAGGGCTCAAACAGATGCCATATGCTGCCCGGTTAAAGAAACTCCAGCTCTACTCGGTTGCATACCGCCTGCTTAGAGGCAATCTGTGCCTGACGTATAAAGCCATGTCCAACCTGGAATTAATGCACATGCTGCACCTCAGAAAATTCAAATCCCATCGAGCTATGTGCTCGAGGGACTTGAACCTCAGCACTGAAATAAATAGGACATGCTGGAGGGACAGATTCATAACCCAGAGGCTCCCTTCACTCTGGAATAAAATCACAGTCCAGGTTAGGCAGAGTCCCTCACTGACTCTCTTCAAGAGGAATCTTGATGAGTGGATGGGAGATCGTAGGTTTACCCCGGGTATCACTTCTGTGTCACTGCTAGACAGAGGCACAGTAAACTAAACCTCGAAAAAGGGCATAGTAAAATTCATTTAAATGGGTGGCAAAAGCCAAAAGCACTCTGGCTAGGCTTGCAAGTGCCCTAGGGCAGATAGTCTAGTATGAACCTATGAACATATGAACCTATGAAATCATGCCATTGAAATAATATCCAGAGAGTGAAACACAATCATTGAGAAATACATGCTACCATTGAAAATTCTAAACACTGAAAGGGAATGGACAGAGGAAACCTCTCGAATAATCATGAAAAATAATTTTGCCACAAGCACATCCAAAGAACTACTCAACGGCTACATATAAAAACAAACAATTTTATTGGTGAGTGCTTTCGTGGTGTTGACACACCACTTCTTCAGACCTAAAAAACAACTATACTAAACTCTGCTTAGGTACCACTTAATCACAGACACACCCAAACCTTTTCACATGTCATCATTCCACTGTGTGCTAGTTAAACTCACAGTGCCTAAAACAGAGTTATACTCAATAATCATATATAAAAATAAACACAAAATAGAAAATAAAAACTAAAAAATACATCATAATTAGTACATATCCAATGTTCTCCTTCTTTAAAAGCACGTAAAAATATATAAAAAGACATTGTGCTAGCATCGTTGATATGCACTACAGTAAAAGTTACTGAAATGAAGGTAGATGACTTGGAGAATAGAAGCCAGTTCTATAATGTGAGAGTCTTTGGCATTCAGAGCAAATAAAAGCTCAGGAACTACCAGACTTTATGCAAACTATGGTCACAGAAGCAGACCTCCCAACCATCCCAAATTACTCAGTTTTTACCGAGTTTTGGGGTCCAAATGAAGGGGTGCCACGATTCCCGAGTGGCACCCCTTCATTTCCGATTTCTTTGCTGCTGGTTTTTTATTTTTTGAAATTTCGTGCTGTCGGAGCTGACGTCATCACATGCATGATGACATCAGCTCTGACAGCACTACCAGCCAGTCGGAATTGAGCTCAAGGAGCTCATATCATCATTTCTGGCTGGCTGCGAGCAGGCGGGAAGTGCTGTGTTTTGAAAATGCTGCCGAGAGAGGGACTCAGAACTGCTGACTTGTTTCGAGGGAAGAAGCTTTGCTTATGCTGCCTAGAGAGGGATGAGGGACTGCTGAATATGCTGCCGAGAGAGGGACTTCACTGCTGGGAAGTGCTTTGCCTTGAAAATGCTGCTGAGAGATGGACTTAGAACTGCTGACTTGCTTCTTCTGCTTTGCTTTATGCTGCCGAGAGAGGGACTGCTGAATATGCTGACAAGAGAGGGACTTTTGCTTCGCTATGCGGGGGAAACAGGTAAGGAAGAAAGTGTGTGTGTGTGTGTGTGTGTGTGTGTGTGTGTGTGTGTGTGTGTGTGTGTGTGTGTGTGTGTTTTATGTTGTGAAACCCTGCCAGAAGCAGTCCTTGTGAAAAAATGCATGTAATTTTCGGCCAGGTCTTCAAAACAATAGCTTTAGCACTGACTGTGCCCAAGATAATTTTAGTTAAAATGGCAGCCTATGTTCTTGTGAAGGCAGCACCATAAGAGGAAATAAGACAATTCTCATCTAATGAGTACCATCTGAGAGAATGTGCGAGTGCAACCTCAACAAGGTGTGGGTACATGAAAACATGCATTCAGAGTGGCTCATGGTAACAGGCATTGCATCATTGGCTAAATGGAGTAATGGTATTTTGTATTTCAATTTCAAGCTTCATATTCTTCATAAAATAAATGGTAGAAAATTGCTAGAATAAAAGGTTTTGTTTTAAGTTTATAAGATCAGCATTTGAAATGTTTTGGGGCTGTATTCCCCCATTTTTAGCTTTGTTCTGTTTATTTGTGCTAAGAGGTTGAGAGTGTGAACTGAATTCACTAAATGATAGCCATTTAAGTTTGTCTTCCTGTCTTTCAGCAAACTGTTGATTTGATTTAGTGGTACGTTGTTCTGACTGTAGTGTAGAGGTACCTCAGTTCAAGACTTGGCAGTGAAATGCATGGTGATGATAATTTATTCAAGCAATGTTTAAAATGCATTCCTGTTTTGTTGCCTTTTACCCCCCCAATTAAAAATAAGTGCAAGAACCTGTGATTTATATATATATATATATATATATATATATATATATATATATATATATATATATATATATATAGTGTGTGTGTGTGTGTGTGTGTGTGTGTGTGTGTGTATAAGTAGACTATCATGGAAGTGTTTTGAATAAGGCAGTTTTGTCATTATTGGTTCATGCATTTTGTTTCATTGCCTACTGGAGCAATGTTTAAACAATAAATTTAAAATGCACTCTAACTTAAGTCTAACAAGTGTGCTGTATCATACAAGGAATATATTAAAATCAGGAAGGTGTATGTTTCTTGTTTTGTGTGCAAGGGGCTTCTGATATGAATACAGCCCAAAGGTAATCTGTGGGCTTCAATGCTGTTTCAGTGAATGAGAATTTCAAGGGCAGAGAAGTTTTAATGCCAAATCTATTTTAATTGTGAGACAGTATTGCTTTGTTTAGCAGCCAGGTATCTATTACTGTTTGTGCATTGTGCTATAAAATGTAAAAAATAAAATCCAAATAATCATTGTAGTAAAGTAGTATGCACACATTACTGTTTATGGTAAATGATGTGAAATAGCGAGGTAATGGGACATTGGAATGGTTACAGGGAGTCTCTGATGCTGTATTTTGGTTCTGTTCTTCAGTGTGCGTTTGAAACTTTGTATCCCACAATTACATTGGAGTAGGCGGGGTTGTGTAATTATGTATGCAAATTTTACATTAATCAGTGCACAGATTTGTACCTATTTTTCATGAGCCTTGTCCAGATTTTTGATATTTCCAGGTTGAGAGGTATGCACAGAAGGGATTCAAATCCTACCAAGTTTCATCTTTAGAAAGAACGGCTTTATTGAGTTGGAAAAAACAAACCAGACTCAAACAGTCTTTGACATTTTTTTCTGGCAGTCAGCTCATTTCCAACAAGAGGATATAACACAAAAAAGTGATGTTTCCTGTGGCAAGAGTATTGTTTTATATTCAGAGAATTACTCGGAAGAACTATATCAGTTTTTAAAAAAAGCAGACTATATGTAGAAAAAGTTAATTTTCCAAGATGACAGTTTACCCAGCTACACCACTGGTTTCTCTTTGGAACAAGCTGAGGAGATATGGTGACACAGCAGTTGTGTGGAGGGTCTATAAAGTAGAAAAAAAAATGGAAGTTCATGGAAGGGACTGGAACATATTATGACATATAAAGAAATGGAATGGGAAGCAAATAAATCCAGAAGACTGGATGCAATGCCATATGATCAGTCTAAAAGGAAAAAAGGTCAGTCCAGAGGTAATCCCCAGTGAACAATAGAGGGAAGCCATTCGAGGAAAATGCTGGGACTACAGTGCATAACAGAAGTCAACGAAACCTGAGACAGGTCACATAGTGACCATAACAGTGCAGAAGAGCAAAGATTACAAAAGGGAAAACATGACCAAAAAATGTTGGAAGTCAGTAGCGTCGACAAGTAGACCAGGGAACATCAACAGAACACAAAATGGAGGCTGCAAAGCATACTGGCAACCCAGATCAAGTAATTAAATGGTGTGGACGGAATGGAGAGAAGAAAATAAATTGGACTCAGACACACAAGATAAATACTGCTGACATACCAAATGTAAATTACAGAAATTAATCACAACCAATTTGAGAGACACAAGTGGAAAGAAGTAAATCGAATAGTCAGAGGAGCTAAAACGAACAGTGCTGCTGCTGGGAAAACATTCTTGAACTTTCAGGTTGTACAAATGAAGAGACTATAGTCAAGATGCTTTTGAAAATAAACAAATAAATTTGGATCTTACTAAATGTATAACTTTAACTTAAATATGTGATGTTCTGGCTACCCAAGGATGTTTTTTTTATTTTCCAGGTAAATGAACCAATAACAGGTGCATAAACTTTTAAATATAAAAGCCTATGCATCCTTAATTTGTTAATCTATATAGGAGTCATTTTACCTTTCTTAAATTCAGTCCCTTCCTGATTCAGTTAACAGCAGGACAAAGTAGACACAGTTTTGTCAGAGATGCAGAAAAGCTACAAAAGATAATAAAGGGTCAGACACAATTTAAAGTAAATTGTAAGTAATTTAGAAAATGCAACAAAGTTAATATGTATAGAAATGGATAAACCCATTATAGTCTGAAGTAATTACCAGTCAAATCATAATAGGTGCTTTATACTGTGATACTTTCAAGATAATGATATGAAAATTTCACAAAATTAGTAAGCAAACTCAATATAATATGTATATTTCTTCTACTACAACTATGGCTACATCTTGGTTCATAATAAAATTTGGAAATATTAAAGTTAAAGTATGTTGCCTGTACACATTGTAACAGCAGAAACTGCACATTCTCCACCAGAAGCAGTAGAGCACCTCACTTATGTAAGGCAATAGCTTTGAAACCTCTGGCATTTCAGTATTTAAGGCAACAGGCTGCACATTAGCCCTCTGTACATATGTAAGTGATAACCAGCAGAGTAGGCTAACACTATCTAAAGTTTGGTTCCTGGCTGAATACGGCAAAATTGTTCTATAAAACAAAAAGTGTCCCAAAACAGTGTAAAAAATCAAAACCAAAAAAAAAAAAAACACTGTATAGTCTGACAATGGAAATCTTTAAATAATCAATGGTTAAGTGCTCTAATCTTAAAATGCAGAGACTTCATCAGAAAAAAACTATTAAATTCACTCGCTATATTTATAGCAACATGAACCAGGCACTTCATTAACATCACCCAATAAAAAGGAACATATTAAATTAACATAACACCTTCAGTCTTCTTGGTAATGATTATAAAGTATAAAATGTGTTATAAACACTAAGAACAGACTGAAAGATGAAAAACATTATAAACTATTGAAAGTTATAACATTTTCTAAAAATATTATAAAGTGATAATAATCAACTTATTAAAAAATGAACCTGACTATGTGTATCATATGTTTGATGACTTGTGCTTCAAATAGCTTTACAAAGAAATGCCATCATTTAAATCAGGTGGGGGATCAGCTTATAACCTGATTTGCCATATTAATTCATGAAATTCCAGTTTTTATTTCTACTACACCCCAATGTCAATTGGAACCTTTACAGTAATACCGAACAAGAATGAATGGGAAGGGAACAAACAAATCTGCCTATAGATCATTATTCAACTTCTTTTTATATATGCAATAAATGTGGTCATTTACCCATTCAAGGAAAATATGTTCCATTTTTACCACATGAAAAGAATCACACATTTCACACCAAACCAGATAAATAACCCCTTTTCTGTAAAACCTATATGTCATTTATGTTCACAAATTTACCTTCCTTAATAAAGGAACATTACCCACACATTCCACATTTGAATCTGCCAAACATGTACTATGATACAATGCTGTGCCATCCATTCAACTAAATTTTACAGACTTTCCCCATTCTAAATACAAACATGATTATACACCCTGTTTTTGGTCTATCTCCCCACTTTGCATCAAGATGTCCCAATTTTCTGCAAGTTTTTCTTTGAGCTTACCAGTACCTCTATTATATGTCAAAACCATACTTTTTGACATGTTTGTAAGCTTTTTGACTCAAACTCATCAGTATTACTAAACATTGAAAACCAAAAATCTGGCAATAAGGCGAATCAAACAGAAGGAAACACTAACAAACATGCAATCCAGTAGCATTAAAACATCTTTATTCACTGCTTTCGTCTAATACGATATCAGACATTATCAGAAATAATACAAAAACGCACTCCATCAATATCTAATACTGTAAAACCAATAAAAAATTCTTTCCATTTACTTAAATACTCATTGGGCAGGATTCACGAAGGCTTGCACAGAGTGTAAGAGACGTGCAACACTCCATGCAAGCCTCGCAATCCAGGAACAGCCCTAAACTCCGTGTAAGAGACCAGCTAAAACGTCTCTTACACGGACTGGGCGTGGACATGCTAAATACCTCACTTGCAGCTGAAAGGTATGCAAATGGGGTATATTAGTGATCCACGAAGCAGAAACCAGTCCGTGTAAGAGACGTTTTAGCTGCAGAAATGTACTCAGTTGACAACTGAGTACGTGTCTGCAAATTCCACAACGGAGCCATGTCAGCTCCAAAAAAAGGGTGCATATGACTCAGGCAGCATGCCAATGGCCAAATATGTGGCCATTGGCAATATAATCCGATGCCAAAATATTAAAAATATAATTTTTTTTTTCGGCGATCGCCGATGTTTAAACCTAGTGCAGCCCCGCGCAAACGGGCTGCGCTGTATAAAATCATAAAAAAGAAAGTTATAAACCCACAAATGTGGGTTTCATGCAATACATGGAATGACAATGCAGGGACCAGCAGACCAAAAACAACATGGCCACCGTGTAGTGGTCGCTAAGGGGGGAAGCTGAGTCTAAGACATGTAACTAAGCATTAGTAGGCAATCTCATGTAAATGAGGGTTAGGATACTGAATCTCACAGTCACATAGCAAATGAGCACAGTCTGAGTAGTGTAAGAGATACATAAAGGGGAGGAATAGAGTAGGAGATAGGTGACACCACAGGGGGAATGTTAGAAAGAAATGCAGTTCATTGGAGGCCAGTGTAACATGACAGATGACAGACACAGATCATGGAAAGAGGTGTGCCACTAGATAAGTCATGGAAAGTCAAGAAATGGAAGGTGTACACTGTTACTTACACCAAAGTTTCTTGCTGGGCATGCATGCACACGTGTGCACGCCATGAAGCGCGAGTAGGGCAGTGTGCACGCGTGTAAGGCAGACTGAGCATGTAGGAGCATGTTGGGAGATGTTTAACACTGTTTGCGCGGGTGTGCACGCGTGTAGGGCAGGCTGAGTATGTTGGAGGCTGTTGGCAGACATGTAACAGTGTTTGCGCGGGTGTACGTGCGTTTTAACCCGAATAAGTAGATTCTGAACCGTGTAAGCACGTGTGCGCATGTGTAAGCCACTGTGAGCGTGTTTCTGATGGTATGCACGTTGCTCCCCCCTGAGGAAACAGAGAGGAAAAAGAAAGCAACAGAATTAATAGGAAGCTAGCAGGGATAACTGCTGAAGCTAGCAGGTGAAAACAATTAGAAGCAGGCAATTACACAGGCAGAATAGTAGCCAAGCCCAGCACTTAAAACTCTGCAAACAGTAGTGCAGGATGTTTCTCTTAAGAGACACTGCAGGACAGGTGTAAGCTAATAGAAGTGAAAACTGAAAAAGCTTAACTCAGAGCAGAAATGATAGGGGCTGCCATAGCTGTCATAATGAGACATAGGCGACTTGCTGAGGGTGGTGACAATGCAGATGGTGCCAGACAACCCACAGTGAGGAGACGGAGAAGAGTGTACAGGCCCAGGGTCACCTACCATGGGTTACATGAGCTGGAGATAGTAGAGCGCTATAGAGTGGACAGAGAGCTCCTGCAGCAAATTGTTGAGCTGTGCAGGCCACGCCTCACACACAGAACCAACAGAGGGGAACCCATCCCAGTGGAAACCAAGGTATGTGTTGGCCTAAGAATACTAGCAACAGGTACCTTCCAGAGACCAGCTGGCGATATGATGGGGATATCACAGGCATCAGCCTCCAGCGTACTGCATCAGTTCCTGGATGCCATGTCAGCACATGTCGGTGATCATGTATATTTCCCCAATGCCCGTGAGGTATTGGCCAGCAATATCGCCTCTTCCAGCAAATAGCGGAATACCCTGAGGTAGTGGGTGCAATAGACTGCACGCACATACGCATCAAAGCACCAGCCGGTGAGCGGAGTAGGGCCTACATTAACCGCAAGGGCTTCCCCTCCATCAACTGCCAGGTCGTGTGTGATGCCCAGGGCATAATAATGAATGTGTGTGCTGGCTGCCCTGGGAGTTACCACGATTCCCACATCTGGCATTTGACGCAGCTGTACCAGACATTTGCCAATGGGGACATCCCACACGGACACCTATTGGGGGATGCAGGCTATGCACTGGAGCCATGGCTCATGACACCCATCAGAAACGCACACACACCTGAACAGGAACGCCATAATGAGGCACGCGCACAAACACGTAATGTAATAGAGCGTGTGTTTGGGCTGCTCAAGTCATGGTTCCGGTGTCTGGACACATCTGGTGGAACCTTGCAGTACACACCAACTACATGTACCCAAATTGTCATGGCATGTGCTATGCTACATAATATGATCTTGCGAAAACAGCTGCAGCAGGACCACCATAGGGCCGGGCCAAACAGCCCCCCATCATTGCCAAGGCCATCACAGGCAGAGCGTGACTCGGAGGAGGAACAATCTGAGCCTGCCCCAGTAGACAGAAGGAGGCCTGCCCAGTATGCCATGGCCTTGGCAAAGAGGCAACGCATAGCACATACACTGGCTCAGTAGGAACCCTGGGAATGATACCCCCTCTGACTCACTCAAATAATAACATGGATGCCTAAAATGACATGACCTGCTCACAAACATGTACAGGGAAGTGTAATATGCGCATCTGACAGAGGCAGCCCTGCAGCACCACCTGAGGCATGAATGCCATGTGTTAAGTAATGTAACACCATGTACTATATGCACACATGATCACCCTGACTAACATCCACCATCACCAAGCATGAAGCCACAAAATGACGATGGGATGATCAAGTGCAATAACTGGCTGAATTAATGCAGTTAGTCAAAGGGGAGCCGATGTGTTTCAGGCTGGGAAGACATGCGGAGCATGACATGATGCACCACCTGCTAGGGGTGGTGTGCACCTATCATGCCATACCCCATGGATACTGGCAAAGGCTGCCAATACCCACAGCATGCCCTGAATAGGTAAGTCTCAAAACACAAACCCACCTTCATAGGTT